>NC_057809.1:484910362-484913379 GCF_018294505.1 Triticum aestivum | reverse complement strand
GGGGCGTCGACGAGGCTAGGGGTGGCCGGTGGCCATGGGTACGGCGACGATGGCGGCGAGCTCCGCTCGGTGGTGTGCGCGAGAGGGAAACAGAGGAGGGAATGGGGTCCAGGGGGAGAGAGGGGAGGTGCAGGGGGCGAGGGCGTCTCCGTGGCGTCGCGAGGGGGTCGGGGAGGAAGCAGGAGGTGGCTAGGGGGGGAAGCAGGAGGTGGCCGAGGCAGCATCGGCGAGCGCCACGCCTCGCCTCTGCTCGTCCTCCTGGCAGAGGAGGAAGAGGACAAAGGAGGAGGAGGTGGGCTGGGCCGGCTGGGGGGGAACTGGGCCGGCTGGTGGCTGCACGGGTGAGGCCAGGTATGTCCTTCTCCCTCTTATTTTTGTTCTGTTTTATTTTTTTTCTATTTCTGCAATTTGTTTTTGATTTGTTTTAAATATCAAATCATTTTATAAAATCCTGGAAATAAATATGGGTGCTTTCTGAATTATTCCAGTGACCCTTATCAATTTCCAACATTTATTTGAGCATTTTAAAATATTTATAGTATTTAAATGCCCAAAGTCAAATACAATATGATTTAATTCAAAAATCCAAAAATGACCTAAGGATATATTCATCATTTTTGGCAGAGGTTTCCACCTTAACCAGAAATCATGAACTTTTCTTAGGGGCCTTTTGGGTTTATTGAAAAGATTTTAACTTACCCTAGTTGAGTTGATTTAATGCTAGGGTTTGAACATCCCCATTTCAATTTTAGGCAAAATTTAAACATGATGCAACACATGACTAGCTAGCTCAGAGCATTACTAGAAGCTAGGGATGTGACAGAATAAAAGAAAAGAGAAAGTATAAAAACAATAAAAGAGATCATATGGATCTTATGGAAAGTAATGAGCTCACATAGAAAGAGTATGATGAATAAAAGTTGTTGGGAGTTGAGAAACATAGTTTTGGTCATCATTGCAATTAATAGGAAGTAATAAAGAAAGAGAGGTCTTCACATATAAATATACTAGTCTTGGGCATCTTTTATGATTGTGAGCACTCATTAAAATATGACATGCTAAAGCGTTGATGTTGGACAAGGAAGACAACGTAATGGGTTATGTTTTCTTACATCTGAGATAAATTATATTGTCATGGATCATCCAACATGGTTGAGCTTGCCTTTCCCCCTCATGCTAGCCAAATCCTTTGCACCAAGTAGATATACTACTTGTGCCTCCAAACACTCTTAAACCAGTTTTGCCATGAGAGTCCACCATATCTACCTATGGATTGAGTAATATCCTTCAAGTAAGTTGTCATTGGTGCAAGCAATAAAAATTGCTCTCTAAATATGTATGATTGATTGGTGTGGAGGAAATAAGCTTTATAGATCGTGTGATATGGAAGAAATAAAAGCGACAGACTGCATAATAAAGGTCCATATCACAAGTGGAAATACAAAGTGATGTTCTTTCGCATTAAGATTTTGTGCATCCAACCATAAAAGCGTATGACAACCTCTGCTTCCCACTGCGAATGGCCTATCTTTTACTTTTATCTCCTACCTTACATAAGAGTCATGGTGATCTTCACCCTTCCTTTTTACATTTTATCTTTTGGCAAGCACAACATGTTGGAAAGATCCTAGTATATATGGCTAATTGGATGTGAGTTTTCATGAACTATTATTGTTGACATTACCCTTGAGGTAAAACGTTGGGAGGCAAAACTATAAGCCCCTATCTTTCTCTGTGTCCGATTAAAACTCCATACCCATAAGTATTGCGTGAGTGTTAGCAATTGTGAAAGACTATATGATACTTGACTATGTGGACTTAATGAAAAGCTCTTATATTGACTCTTTCCTATGTTATGATAAATTGCTATTGCTCCAATGACTGAGATTATAGTTTGTTAGTTTTCAATAAAGTTTATGATTCATAATTGAAATTGTGATTGAATTGTTACTTTACCATAAGAGATCATATGTGTAAGGCCCTCGATGCGGCTATATCTCCCACGTGTCGAAGCACGACTTAGAGGCATAACCGCATTGAAAGCAATGTTGTAAGTGAGGTAATCTTCACACAACCCATGTAATACAATAGGGGAAAAATATACATAGTTGGCTTACAATCGCGACTTCACACAATTACATGAATAAAGCATTACAACATCCAAATACAATTAAGGTTCGACTACGGAACCAAAATAAAAGAAGAACCCCAAATGCGACAAAGGTCCCCGATCGACCCCAACTAGGCTCCACTACAGATCAACTAGGACAAAAAACAACACAAAGGACAAGATCTTCATCGAGCTCCTCCCGAGTTTGGTTGCGTCATCTATACGGTCTCATCGGCACCTGCAAACTGGTTTTGGAAGTATCTGTGAGTCACGGGGACTCAGCAATCTCGCACCCTCGCGATCAAGACTATTTAAGCTTATAGGTAGGGTAAAAGGTATGAGGTGGAGCTGCAGCAAGCGACTAGCATATATGGTGGCTAACATACGCAAATGAGAGCGAGAAGAGAAGGAAAAAGCACGGTCGATAAACTATGATCAAGAAGTGATCCTAGAACAACCTACGTCAAGCATAACTCCAACAACCGTGTTCACTTCCCGGACTCCGCCGGAAAGAGACCATCACGGTTACACACGCGGTTGATGCATTTTTAATTAAGGTCGACTTCAGGTTTTCTACAACCGGACGTTAAAAAATTCCCATCTGCTCATAACCGCGGGCACGGCTTTCGAAAGTTCAAATCCATGCAGGGGTGTCCCAACTTAGCCCATGACAAGCTCTCACGGTCAACAAAGGAATAGACCTCCTCCTGAGACATTTCGATCAGACTCGGTATCCCAGTTCTACAAGACATCCTCGATAATGGTAAAACAAGTCCAGCAAAGCCGCCCGATGCGCCGACATCCTGATGGGAGCTGCACATATCTCGTTCTCAGGGCAACACCGGATGAGACATCCTACGAGTAAAACCAGCCCTCAAGTTTCCCCGAGATGGCCCCGCAGTCTACT
>NC_057809.1:484893015-484910116 GCF_018294505.1 Triticum aestivum | reverse complement strand
ACCCTTGGGCTGGCCTAACCCAAGGGAAAAAGAGGCTAGGAGGCGAATGGTAAAACCAAGGTTGGGCCTTGCTGGAGGAGTTTTATTCAAAGCAAACTGTCAAGGGGTTCCCATTATAACCCAACCGCGTAAGGAACGCAAAATCTGGGAACCTAACACCGATATGACGGAAACTAGGGCGGCAAGAGTGGAACAAAACACCAGGCACAAGGCCTAGCCTTCCACCCTTTACCAAGTATATAGATGCATTAATTAAATAAGAGATATTGTGATATCCCCAACAAGTAAACATGTTCCAACAAGGAACAACATCTCCATGTTCCAACAAGGAACAAACTTCAATCTTCACCTGCAACTAACAACGCTATAAGAGGGGTTGAGCAAAGTGGTAACATAGCCAAACAACGGTTTGCTAGGACAAGGTGGGTTAGAGGCTTGGTTCAACAATATGGGAGGCATGATAAGCAAGTGGTCGGTATCGCAGCATAGGCATAGCAAAAGAGTGAGCATCTAGCAAAGCAAAGATAGTAGTGATTTCGAGGGTATGATCATCTTTCCTGAAATCCTGCAAGGAAGAAGAACGAGTCCATGAAGAAGACAAACGGACATAGTCGAATGGGTCCTCACAAACGCGACGTTAACGGAACCAACCCGAAGAAGCAACACCGGAAAGAAGCAAACAATCATGGTAAACAACCATCACATAATCATGGCATGATGCACAATCAAGTATGATGCATGTCCGGTTTAAGTATCCATGGCATGGCAAAGTGCACAAGCAATCCTACAAATTAAGTGGAGCTCAATATGCATCGGGATGCATATTGACAAAACACCACATCAATTATTTAGGTCTCTCCCATTTAAGTACACAACAATATTAAATGTTGGTTAACATGGCAAGAGGTGAAGCGTAACAAAACTATTCCCATTAAACAGTTTAAATGGGGCCGGATATAACAAACAACAAATCCGGTAGATCCCCATATGCATTAGTAATTTAAAGCAAACAACAATTTAAACATTTTAATTGTTGTTATCATGATGCGGATGACATGAACAAGTTTATGCAATTTTTTATTAAAAGTTGACAAGAGCATTATAAGGTATTTCTCACTGTGGTGGAAGGAAAAAGGGTGCCACGGCAACGATAACGAAAACGGTGCCACGGCAGCGTTCCAGTTCCGATAACTCGATTGAGATACCGATGCAAAGGAGAAGTGTGCGGATGCATGCAAAATATGGTGGGGCGCTCCCGGATTCTAGGTGTCCCACGAGTTGGCGACAAGGAAACGAGTGACAATTTGGACACAGTGCAAACACGAGCATATCAAACATCGCAAGCATTCGTTCACGGACGTCGTCTCAAGGTTATACCTTCGAAGCATGCAAACGGGACGGTTCGAGTTTGTCGAGGGAAGTAGAGGAAGTAGTCGTTCACGGGCCGTCGAGGGAAGTAGTGGTACTTTTCCGAAGAGGAACTTGATGAACCCAACATCTCCAAGGCGACGGTAGTCGTACACGGCAACGGTAACATGTAGGGTCGTCCATATCATGGTGCTTAGGTGAATCCGCGAGAAATGGTAGCCGTACATGGTTCATCGAGGAACTTGACGTTTCGGCCTGCAGTCGTTCGAGCATCCGATGGTAATGGTACTCGGTCGTTTCAAAGAGGTACTTGGGGTCATCCAAACTTGTCGGTCTCGTCATCTCGAAGGGGTACTTGACGTTCTTAGAGATTCCGAAGATGACGGTAGATGTACAAACGTTCTCGCAGTACTTGACGGGTACAAGGTCTTCGGACGTAGTGGTACATGTCGGTTCGTGTAATCGGTCTTGCCGATCTCGGTAACATAGTTGTACAAGAGCGTTGTCGAACTTGTCGAATCCAAACTCTTGGAGGACCGCCGTGGTACTTGTGGTCTTGGTTGGGACAACACACCGTAGTCGAGCTTGAGATGGTCTTGGCGTGATCCAAGACAGAACATGGCAAAAGGCTCTGCTTGACAGTGTTCGAAGGGACAGAACGAACTGGTCGCATGCAACGACAGCAGGGTTTGCGGACATGGTGCCTGAAGTAGCAGTGGGTTTTCAGGGCCATGGGAAGGCAGGAACAGCAGGAGAAAGGTTCGCCTGGAACTGCTGTTCGCGGGATGGAGCTCGAGGCGTGGCAACAGGAGGGACAAGGAGAGCAGGAGGCATGCATGCGTGCCGGTGGATGCAGAGGGTCGCCGGGCAACGGAGATATGGCGGCGCGCCGGCAGCAGGAGGCGAAGGCGTGTTGAAGGTGCTGCAGCAGTGCAGCAGGGGAGGTCGCACACGAGGTGGACGAGGAGCTGCAGGGGACCGGCCGGAGTTGCGGGGACTTGGCGCGGCGGCGGCTTGCCGAGGCGGACGAGCTCCAGGACGGGAGCGTGGAGCAGAGCAGCAACGCGGAGCTCGAGGAAGGCCAAGGCAGAGGCGGTCGAGGCAGGGGCGCAGGGAGACTCGCGTGGTGGTGGCGCGAGGGAGCCGGGCGGTGGCCTACATGAGCCAGCGAGGGGCGACTGCAGGGAGCGGGCGACGGCCAGGGCGCTCGGGAGGCGCTGCGAGGACCGTGATGTCGAGGAGGTCGAGGGAGGTCGAGGGAGTTGAGCGAGGGGATCGGTCTCCTAGCGCTGCGAGCGCGTGCGTGGGTAGCGACAGTGGAAGGGAAAACGAGGAAGGAGGGGGTTCGAGGAGAAGGGGAGCGCGTGGGGATGACTCGGGCTCTAGGTTAGGTTTAGGGATTAGGTGGGCTGAGGGAACGGGAGATGGTTGGGCCGGCCTGGGGGGAGGCCCAAGTGGCCAGTGTTGTAGGCAGCCTCTCTGTCTCCCTTCTTTCTCTTAATATTTTCTTTATCAGAAAACAAGAGAAGAACAAGAAAGAAAGGGGGGGGGGTTAGAGAACGAAGTTGGACTTGCGGATAAATTTCCTAGACTCACAAAAATATGTTAGGTCCGAGAAAATTAGGAAAGACCAAGATTGAATGAATAAAGTCAAATTTCTTTGAATTTAATTCAAAAGGTTTGAACTAGGATAGGTTCTAGGAGTTTCCAAAAATGTTGAGAATTTTGGTAGAGCTCCGGAAAATGATGAAAGAATAAATGGCAAGGTTCGAGGTCAAGCAGCGAGATAACAAAGGCATGGGGAAATTTGCAAGTGTGTTTTAGGTGATTCCATAAGAATGGATAATTTTGTAATAGCTCCACTAATATCAGTAGGATATATTATAAAGAGAAGTCATCCTTCCCTCGATTTAAATGGATCGAAGATCCACACAAATTATTTAGTTGAGATGCAAAAGATTTATGACATGATGCAATGCACATGATGCAAAGATGAATGCAACAAACCAACAACTCACACGACAAAAACCCGGAAACCCTGGAAGGCATCTGAAGCTCCGGCCTTGGGGCGTCACAACATGACAAGAATTATATAAGTTGCTGTTCTAAGAATGATCATGATGCCCTCATGTCCGTATTTTATTTTTATCGACACCTCTATCTCTAAACATGTGGACATATTTTTCGATTTTGGCTTTCGCTTCAGGACAAGCGATGTCTAAGCTTGGGGAGTTGATACTTCCATTTTGCATCATGCTTTTATATCACTATTTATTGCATTATGGGCTGTTATTACACATTATGTCACAATACTTATGCCTATTCTCTCTTATTTTACAAGGTTTACATAAAGAGGGAGAATGCCGGCAGTTGGGATTCTTGGCTGGAAAAGGAGCAAATATTAGAGACCTATTCTGCACAGCTCCAAAAGTCCTAAAACTTCACGGAAGTCATTTTTAGAATATATAAAAAATACTAAGCGCAAGAAGTTCACCAGGGGGCCACACCCTGCCCACGAGGGTGGGGGCGCGCCCTACCCCCCTGGGCACGCCTCCCTACCTCGTGGGCCCCCTGGTGGCCCTCCGATGGCCATCTTCTGCTATATGGAGTTTTTCGATGAGGAAAAAAATCATAAGCCATCTTTCCGGACGAGACTCCGCCGCCACGAGGCGGAACCTTGGCGGAACCAATCTAGGGCTCCGGCAGAGCTGTTCTGCTGGGGAAACTTCCCTCCGGGAGGGGGAAATCATCCCCATCGTCATCACCAATGCTCCTCTCATCGGGAGAGGGCAATCTGCATCAACATCTTCACCAGCACCATCTCCTCTCAAAACCCTAGTTCATCTCTTGTATCCAATTCTTGTTTCCAAGTCCGTGATTGGTACCTGTGGGTTGCTAGTAGTGTTAATTACTCCTTGTAGTTGATGCTTGTTGGTTTACTTGGTGGGAGATCATATGTTCAGATCCTATATGCATATTAATACCCCTCTGATTATGAACATGAATATGCTTTGTGAGTATTTACGTTTGTTCCTGAGGACATGGGAGAAGTCTTGCTATTAGTAGTCATGTGAATTTGGTATTCATTCGATATTTTGATGAGATGTATGTTGTCTCTCCTCTAGTGGTGTTATGTGAACGTCGACTACATGACACTTCACCATTATCTGGGCCTAGAGGAAGGCATTGGGAAGTAATAAGTAGTTGATGGGTTGCTAGAGTGACAGAAGCTTAAACCCTAGTTTATGCATTGCTTCGTAAGGGGCTGATTTGGATCCATATGTTTCATGCTATGGTTAGGTTTACCTTAATACTTTTGTTGTAGTTGCGGATGCTTGCAATAGAGGTTAATCATAAGTGGGATGCTTGTCCAAGTAAGGGCAGCACCCAAGCACCGGTCCACCCACATACCACATTATCAAAGTACCGAACGCGAATCATATGAACGTGATGAAACCTAGCTTGACGATATTCCCATGTGTCCTCGGGAGCGCTTTACATCGTATAAGAGTTTGTCCAGGCTTGTCCTTTGCTACAAAAAGGATTGGGCCACCTTGTTGCACTTTATTTACTTTTGTTACTTGTTGCTTGTTACCAATTATCTTATCACAAAACTATCTGTTACCTATAATTTCAGTGCTTGCAGAGAATACCTTGCCGAAAACCGCTTATCATTTCCTTCTGCTCCTCGTTGGGTTCGACACTCTTACTTATCGAAAGGACTACGATAGATCCCCTATACTTGTGGGTCATCACCTACCAGCCGTCTGGCGCCGGCTACGACGCCCCTCTCGTGTCATCGCCCCTCGGTGCTTATGGCTTGCCCGCCCAAGTGCCGCCCTATGGAGCTCCATAGCCGCCACCGGTACCTGCGCCATGGAACCCCGCCGTCCTGGCCGCCCTGCACTCTGCGCTGTCGCCGAGTAACTACAGTGGTGGAGGCGACTGGTACATGGATTCAGGTGCTACTGTGCGCATGACAGCTCATCCCGGTAACCTAACCTCCTCCACTTTCGTTAACACACCCACTCGTATCACCGTTGGCAACGGTTCTTCTTTACCTATCACTCATGTCGGTAGTACTAGTTTTCCTTCTAGTTCCACACCTATCACTATGTCTAATGTCCTTGTTTCACCTGACTTAGTCATGAATTTAGTTTCCGTTCGTCGTCTTACTCGTGAGAACCCACTTACTGTTGAATTTGATGGTGTTGGTTTTTCTGTGAAGGTCTCCCGTACCCAGATGGTACTCCACTGATGTGACAGCCCCGATGAGCTCTATCCCGTGCATGCTGGCACTTCCACCTCCACACCCGTTGCCCACGCGACCGGCGTCGATCTTTGGCATGCTCGCTTGGGACACCCAAACCCCGTCGTTTTGCGTCAGATTCGTAGGAGTTTTTCTTTCTCATGTAATAAGCTCGACGAGCATACTTGTGAGGCTTGTCATTTAGGCAAGAACATTTGTCCTCCCTTTAGTGCGTCTACCACAGTTTCCACTTTTCCATTTCAATTACTTCATAGTGATGTTTGGGCGTCTCCAGTTGCGAGCTACACGGGCTATCTATACTACTTGGTGATTTTAGATGATTATTCTCATTATGTGTAGACTTTTTCTCTTCATCATAAATCTGATGCTTTAGCCACGGATACGTCTCCAACGTATCTATAATTTTTGATTGTTCCATGCTATTATATTATCTGTTTTGGATGTTTATATGCATTAATATGCTATTTTATATGATTTTTGGGAAAAAACCTATTAACCTAGATGCCAGTGCCAGTTTCTGTTTTTTCCTTGTTTTAGAGTTTCGCAGAAAAGGAATACCAAACGGAGTTCAAACGGAATAAAACTTTGGCGATGATTTTTCTTGGACTAGAAGACACCCAGGAGGTAGCCACAAGGGTGGAGGGTGCGCCCCCCGACCTTGTGGGCCCCTCGAGGACCCCCTGACCTAGATCTTCCTCCTATATATTCTCAAATACCCTGAAAACTTCCAAGGGAGCCACGAAACCACTTTTCCACCGCCGCAACCATCTGTACCCGTGAGATCCAATCTTGGGGCCTTTTCCGACATCCTGCCGGAGGGGGATTCGATCACTGATGGCTTCTACATCAACACCATTGCCTCTTCGATGGAGCGTGAGTAGTTTACCATAGACCTACGGGTCCATAGCTAGTATTTAGATGGCTTCCTCTCTCTCTTTGATTCTCAATACCATGTTCTCCTCGATGTTCTTGGAGATCTATTTGATGTAATAATCTTTTGCGGTGTGTTTGCCGAGATCCAATGAATTGTGGATTTATGATCAGCTTATCTATGAATATTATTCGAATCTCCTTTGAATTCTTATATGCATGATTTCATTATTTGTAAGTTTGTTTGAACTATCGATTTAGTTTGGCCAACTAGATTGGTTTCTCGTGCGATGGGAGAACTGCTTAGCTTTGGGCTCAATCTTGTGGTGTCCTTTCCCAGTCATAGTAGGGGCAGCAAGGCACGTATTGTACGGTTGCCATCGAGAATAACAAGATGGGGTTTTCATCATATTTATTGAGTTTATCCCGCTACATCATGTCATCTTACTTAATGCGTTACTCTGTTCTTATGAACTTAATACTCTAGATGCAGGCAGGAGTCGGTCGATGTGTGGAGTAATAGTATTAAATGCAGAATTGTTTCGGTCTACTTGAAACGGACGTGATGCCTATGTTCATGATCATTGCTTTTCTACCAATTGCTCGGCAATATTTTTTTCACCCACCGTATTAATTTCTATCTTGAGAGAAGCCTCTAGTGAAACCTATGGCCCTCGGGTCTATTTTCCATCATATAAGTTTCCGATCTATAGTTTTAGTTTCTGATTTACTTTCTTTGCAATCTTTTACTTTCCGTTCCATAAACCCAAAATACCAAAGATATTACTTTACCGTTTAACCATCTCTATCAGATCTCATGTTGCAAATAACCATGAAGGGATTAACAACCCCTTTATCGCATTGGGTGCAAGTTGGTGTTTGTTTGTGCAGGTATTCGGTGGCTTATCGCGTTGTCTCCTTCTAGATTGATACCTTGGTTCTCAAACTGTGGGAAATACTTACTCTACTTTGCTGCATCACCCTTTCGTCTCCAAGGGAAAAACCGATGCAAGCTCAAGAGGTAGCAGGAAGAATTTCTGGCGCCGTTGTCGGGGAAGAATTTCTGGCGCTGTTGCTGGGGAGATCTACGCAAAGCCGAGACATACCAAGTACCCATCCTAAACTCTCATCCCTCACATTACATTATTTGACATTTGTGGCACCCGGCTCAGAGCGACTGGTTTACCCAGCATTGCCAGCCCAAAGACCATGTCTTTTGGCAACACACAACATCTTTGCACAGAAAAACAACCGCTTTATTGATGCTAGCGGATCAGAGTTTACATTACAATAGATGTCGAGGCCAAGTAGCACGCACGGTGCGGCTGAACAATATGTACATTATTTAGTGAACATAAAGGGGCCTCGATCATAACAACTGTGCGGCAGCGGAACAACGTCGTAGCAGAAACTCCATAGCATAGGGACACCGATGTTGACACGATCTAGACTCGAGCAGCACTCCTTTCCAAGGCGACTTTCCTGAAATCTGGCATGACACGCTAGGTCAGTACATTGAATGTACTTGCAAACTCAAAACAGGCATAATCATAATGATAAACAATATCATCATAATTAACCAATTATTAATGCAATAATGTTCCAACATGTTGTGATCATGCTCTTGTGATAAACATCCCTCGGGACCGACTTACCAACCGTGATCTTTCTCGGGTCACAAACAAACCACCATCGTGGTCTTGACTAGAGTAACTCGTGATCCTTACGACGATCACAACCACGACCAATATTTGGTCTCGAACATCTTGATGGCCTTTCCGCCATCATCAACAGTGCAAAGTTCATGACTTAGTGTGCAAGTTTATTAAACGTTGACTCATGGTGGGACCTACTACGAGGCATCCGTGATCGTGGACTCGGCTATCGATAGATAATACACTCTGCAGAGGCAGCACACTGTACCCACACCACGGAACCCATGGCCTCACACTCCCATTCGGGTGGACCAACGGCATTCCGACGAAACCCTTCCATTGCCATGACACT
Source organism: Triticum aestivum (assembly GCF_018294505.1). Taxonomy (NCBI): domain Eukaryota; kingdom Viridiplantae; phylum Streptophyta; class Magnoliopsida; order Poales; family Poaceae; genus Triticum; species Triticum aestivum. Next base: position 484,901,601 of record NC_057809.1, on the reverse strand, counting down.
CTCCTGGCCACTCCGACCCAATCCCCAACGGGCTACTCCTGGGTGGCCCCGTGTCTACTAAAGACACAACGACCACCGTCGTGGCCAAAACGATCCCACTCGGGGACCCGGTACCATAATCTCAACAACGGGTACACAAGGTCATGCCTGCTTACCGGGCCAGGGTAAGCATGCCCATAACCTTCCCTAGTTGGAGGCACCGACCAGAGGCATCTCAATGGACCGAATCAAGGCCTTCCCACAAAGGCAAATGTGGTTGCACTGGGAAAATCTCGATTCAGCGGCACCATGACCTAGTCAACGATATATTCAAGTTGAGTTATATTCAGGTTTAACTTAAAATGAAAATGACCGGTGTCATAGCATGTCATGAAATGCAATACTACACATGCATCACATATTAACGAAAATGACTGATGTCAACCATATTCACACTAAGCATAAGCATCAACAACTTATATTACTTTCCTAGACATGGTAACTCTCACTTTAACAATATATTTTGCAGCAAATATTATTATTTTCTCATGCAAGAAAATAACTTCGATTAGTTTCTCATATCAATAGCAAAAATTTACTATCATCACCACAATCAAATCCTAATTTCTTTACCAACCAAGTTAGGTTGAAACATTCTGTAAATGGCTAAACAAGTACTTAACAGAATATTTTCTAGCTAATTTAACTATTTTATTTATGCAACAAAATAACTTTAAGTAATTACTCATATGCATAACAAATCATGTTATCATTACCAAAAGTAGGCCTTAGCTTTTGTTTACCAACTAAACTAGTTCCAAACATTATGTAAATCAAGCATAATGACTAACAAATACTTGACAGAATATAAATAACATAATAGTTATTTAAATGCATGGATTAATCAATTCATTCAAGTAAGAAAATCATCAATATTGAAATGACACCATGAAAATGTTGATGTGGCTTGCCTTTGTGTAGATGAGGTTCACAAGCCTTCTGGTGATCCTCAAGAGAAGCCTCACCCTCTGAAAATAAATTTAAGCATAAGTAGAAAATATCAAGAACTCTTCTAAAAATCACCAGAAATGCTAGACAGCTCGAAAAAATCTCATTTTTGGTGAGCTGCTAGATTTCTTTGCAAAGAACATAATGCAAAAAGAATCAATTCATTTGGACTTATGGTTGAAGAGTTATAGTTGTTTGAAGCTCTCTGGAAATTGATTGAATTTGAATTTAAATAAAACATACTAGGGGGTGACGTCGAAGGCGTAAAGCCTTAGGGCACCACCACTCGTCCGCTTCGTGCGTGTACTGAGTGGCTGACTAGTGGGCCCCGCTAGTCAGGTGAGAAGGAGGGGAGAAGGAAAGAGAGGGGGTCATGGCTTCGTCGGAGCTCTTGTCGGCGACGAGGGCTCCTTGGCCAAAATGAGAGGGAGGGATCGAGAGAGGGGGTGGAGGCGCACCTGCCCGTACCCGTAGCGTAGCTAGGGGTGGTCGGACGGCGTCGGAATCGACCTCGCAAGCGGAGGCATAGGGCGGTGGTCGTCGGAAATGAGGAAGATGGTGAGCAGAGGCAACTTCAAGGGCTCCAGGGGCAGGATGGCTTCACCGGAGAGAGGCGGAGGCCCTGGAAGGATCGCCCTGGCCTGGGAGGGGCTGGAGCTACCGCGACGACCAGAGGGGATCGCCGGCGAGCTCGAGCTCGAGGATGGCGGCCCGCAGCCTGCCCGGCTAGGCTACGGTTTCCTACGCGCTTGTGGGGTGTGTGGGAGTGGTCGATGGTGCTCGAGGAGGCTGGGGCGGCTCCATTTATACGCGAGCGGAGAGGGGGGGTTCGGGCTCCGCCGGTGGACACCTGTCCATGGCGCCAGACGACGAGCGGCGTCAGTGAGAGGGGGAGAAGGCGACGCAGCTCACACGGCGACTGTTGGCGAACGGGGACGGGCACAAGAACGAGGAGAAGGCGACGAGCACAGTGCATGTCGCACTGTTGGGTTGGCCGGACCGTGCCCGTGCTCGATGCGGCGAGCTCCGGCATCGGCGAGTGCTAGGGGGGAGTTAATGGTGTTGAGACGAGGATGGGGGCGAAGTTTGGCATGCTCGGGCAGACGAGGGAAGCGAGCACGTGCGAACAGAGTGCTCGGCGGCACCCAGAGCACACCGACAAGCATGCTGGCATCGTGGACATGTGTGGTCACCTCGCGAACTCCTCCCTCAGGGCGACCAACATCCAAAGATCATGTCTGGCTTGATGTTCATGGTAGTTTTGAGGATTGCTACGCTTTGGTTTGGCTCCAGATGCAGTAGAGAAGATTTTACATGCCAGGTAAGTTTCTGATCAGTAACTTTGAGATGTTACTGAGGTGAAATGGCCGGGAGTTGGGGGCTATGCTTTGGAGGCTAGCCATCATCTACCAAGGTGATGATGCACAAGAAAATTCAGGCACAATGGAGCAAGTAAAATGGTAGTTGCTGTACAAACCACCATTTCTGCCCAGAACAGAAAAATATTTTCGGTAGCAAATATTCCAAAAAGTGATGAAATATTTTTGCTCAGGAAGGTGCCCTAGGGTTCAAAGAATATTTGGGAATTTTCTCAGATTTTTGTCGGCAAGAAAAATGAGGGTTGCTCATTGAACTAGCTAGGGTTTTAGAGAAGAAAAATTAATATTTTTCATTTAAGAAAAACATTCCCAAGATTATTTTGAGGTGGATCAGAAGGGGAATGATGATTAGAGAGGGGATTGATGCACTTGGGTGAAAGACAAGGGTACCCAAGAGTTTAAGTCCTTATGAAAAGATTCAAAACCCCCAACTTTCAAAATAAATCCAAATGAAAATCAGGCAAATAAGAGAGGGCAAAAATCAGGCTGTCACAAGCCTCCCCCACTTAGAATGAATCTCGTCCTCGAGATTCGGTTGCTTGGGAAACCACTCTGGATAATGAGCCCTTAGGAATTCTTCCCGCTCCCAAGTTGATTCTGACTCTGTGATGTTCCCACTGAACTTTGTAAAATTTTCTTACTTTACTGCGAGTGACCCTTTCCATCTAATCCAAAGTTCTAAATTGTCTTACTTCATAGGTCAAATCATTTTCCAGTTCTACCTCAGCCATAGCAGTCCTTTTCTCAAGCGAGGATATGCAACGTCTTAGTTGTGAAACATGAAACATGTTATGTACGTCTGCCAATTCGGCGGGTAGTTCCAACTGATATGCAACAATACCTACTCGGGACATGACTGGAAATGGACCAATAAATCTGGGTGCCAATTTTCCATGGGTCTGAAATCTCTTGACTCCTTTCATAGGAGTGACTCGGAGGTATACATGTTCTCCGGGTTCAAAATTGATCTGTCGGTGCTTTGCATCATAATAACTTTTCTGTCGATTTTTGGCCAATTGCAATCTGTCTCTAATTTCATTAACTTGTTTCTCAGCTTCCATCATGAGATCTGTTCCGAAGATACGGCTATCTCCAGTTTGAGACCAATTTAAAGGAGTGTGGCACTTACGGCCATACATAGCTTCATATAGTGACATCTTTAGACTGGTATGGAAGATGTTGTTATAAGAAAACTCAGTATATGGCAAGCAATCTTCCCATTTAGGTCCATGGGCTAAAGCACAGGCTCGCAACATGTCCTCGAGTATTTGGTTTACCTGCTATGTCCGTCCATCCGTCTGAGGATGATAAGTAGTACTATATTTCAGTGCTGTCCCCAAGGCTTGATGGAGACGTGACCAAAAAGCGGAGGTAAACAGGGAACCTCAGTCGAAAGTGATAGTTCGGGGTACTCCATGCAGACTGACTATTCTGGATACATACAACTGTGCAAGTTGATCTGCTCGATGTCTGGTGCTGATCGGAGTGAAGTGAGCAACCTTGGTTAAGGTGTCCACTATGACCCAGATTGCATCATTGCCTCGTTGAGTCTTAGACAATCCCATAATGAAATCCATACATACGTCATCCCATTTCCATTGCGAAGCTGGCATCGGCTGGAGAAGTCCGGCTGGCTTCTGATGCTCTGCCTTCACCTTGTTGCATATGTCGCAACAGGCCACAAAATAGGCAATGTCTTTCTTCATTCCATCCCACCAGAATATTTGTCTAAGGTCCTCATACATTTTCGTACCTCCCGGGTAAATGGAATATGAGGATTCGGGTGCTTCCGACAGGATTTTCTTATTTAAGTCTAGCTGATTGTGTACACAAATCCGTCCACGGAATCGGAGGGTACCGAATTTGTCCTTGGAGAAATCTAGGGTCTGATCTGCCATCGGGCTCTTGTCACGTTTTTGCAGCTTGATGTTAGCTGGCTGGGCCTTGCGGATCTCTTCCTCAAGTGTGGGGGTAACTTCCAAAATATTAGCAAGGCCAGCATCCACTATGACAAGTTTGAGCTAAGCGATCTCCTCTTGGAGTTTGGGAGGCAAGGATTTCGATATGACATTTAAGCTGACATGCTTTCGACTGAGTGCATCGGCAACCATGTTGGTCTTACATTGGTGATAATTTATTCCAAGATCATAATCCTTAACCAACTCTATCCATCTTCATTGACGAAGATTTAAATCCAGCTGAATAAATATGTATTTAAGGCTTTTGTGATCGGTAAAAATTTGGCACCTTTTTCCAATGAGGTAGTGTCTCCAAATTTTTAGCGCATGAACCACCACAGCCAATTCCAAATCATGAGTAGGATAATTTCCCACGTGGGGTCATAGCTGTCATGATGCATATGCTACTACCTTGCTGTCTTGCATAAGTACGCAACCAAGGCCTTGCCTGGAGGCGTCACAATACACATCAAAGCTATGATAAATGTCTGGGAGAGTCAATACAGGTGCGGTTATCAGTCGTATCTTTAGCTCATTGAAACTTTTCTCATAGTCCTTCGTCCATTCAAACTTCTTATCCTTTTTTAGCAGCTCCGTCATGGGTTTAGCAATCTTGGAAAACCCTTCATTGAAACGACGGTAATATCCAGCTAATCCGAGAAAACTCCGGATCTGCGTCACGGTCATGGGCGGCAACCAATCGAGCACATCCTTTACTTTTCTAGGGTCCACGGCTATACCTTCGGCGGATAGTACATGTTCGAGAAACCCAACTTGCTTGAGCCAAAATTCGCATTTACTGAATTTGGTGTATACCTGATGGTCGCGGAGTCGTTGTAGCACTGCTCGCAGGTGATCCTTGTGCTCTTCTTCACCCTTGGAGTAAATGAGGATGTCACCGATGAAGACTACCACGAATTTGTTGAGGAAGTCCATGAATACTTTGTTCATCATATGCATGAAGAAAGAAGGGGCATTGGTGAGACCAAAGGACATCACTGTATATTCATAAAGACCATATCGAGTAGTGAATGCGGTCTTAGGAATATCTTCCTTTTTAATCTTGAGCTGATGATATCCAGTCCGTAAATCAATCTTAGAGAATACCTTAGCCCCACTGAGCTGATCAAATAGATCATCAATCCTTGGCAGCGGATATTTATTTTTGATGGTGACCTCATCCAGCTGGCGGTAATCTACGCACATGCGGAGGCTGCCATCCTTTTTGTCCACGAAAATAGCAGGTGATCCCCATGGTGAAGAGCTGGGACGAATATATCCTTTTTAGAGGAGTTCATTAAGCTGTTTCTTTAGCTCCACTAATTCTGATGAGGGCATCCGGTAATATATACTTCTTGTATAACGGTGCAGTTCCGGGCACAAGGTCTACTGCAAATTCCAGCTCTCGATCTGGTGGCATGCCTGGCAGTTCTTCTAGAAATACATCAGGGTACTCGCTGACCACAAGAATTAATGCCAACTCAGCCACAACGGTGAAAACCGATTGTTGTTTGGGTATATTCTTGCGAGCATAGAATTTGGTAGTCTACCCATTCAGACTGGTCAAAGTGACTTCTCGTGTTGCGTAGTTTATGCAAACTTGATATTGGGTCAACCAATTCGTACCCAATATAATATCCAACTTTTCAGACTCAATAATTATCAGAGAGGTTGGAAAGTAGACTCCGTTGATATTGATTTCTAGATCACGGCAGACCAGATTGCTCTTGATTAGAGATCCCGGGGTTTGTACCACCATATTTTTGCCCAAAAGCGTACAAGGAAATTTGTTTTGGGCAGCAAAACTCCGAGAAATAAAAGAATGGGAAGCCCCAGAGTCAAATAAAATTATGCCAGGTATGTCATTAACAGAAAACATACCAATGACGACTTTTGGGTTCCCTTGGGCTTCATCGGCTGAGAGATGATGCACGTGCCCAGTAAAGTTTTGCTGGGTCGGGCATGACTCTATAAAGTTGACTTGTGGCCTGAATGGGGCATTTGCCTTGTTGTTCTTGGGGCATTGTCTGGAATAATGTCCGTTCTGCCCACAACTGAAGCAAGAATTATTGCACTGACGCTCCTCGTGCACTGGGCTAGTCACGACATTCTTGACTTGAGTGGTGGTCTTGTTAACATTCTATTGCCAATTGGGCTTGTATTCCACCTGAGTTTGCTACGAGCCTTTTGCACATGTTGCCCATCCTTCTTTGGCTCAAACTTACGCTTGTTGCCGTTGTTAACAGGCCTACTATCTGATACAAGCTTGTGCTCCCGTTCAGCAATGAAAGCCTTGTTCACCAGAGTTTGGAAATCTGGGAAATCAAACATACTGAGAGTACACCGGAGTTGCGGATTTGAGCCTCCAAGAAATCTGCCAATCTTCCTTTCTTCGGTGGCCACGTCATAAAGGGAGTAACGGGCCAGATGATTAATTTTTTGCAAATACTCACCCACTGACTATCTTCCTTGGACGAGTGCAGGAAATTCACGCTGCTTGATCTTCATAACTCCAGTTGGGATATGATATTTCCGGAACTGATACTTAAATTTTTCCCAGGTGATTTCTTCATCAGCCGGCCACATGGCTTTTGCATTTTCCCACCATATGGCAGCAACGCCTTCAAGGTAATGACTTGCAAATGGAACTTTATCATTTTCTTTAGTACGAGCAATCTCAAGCTTTTTCTCAATGGTACGCAACCAATCGTCTGCATCCAATGGGTCAACAATCTGACTGAAACTAGGTGGCTTGGTCCTTTGAAAATCTGACAGCTTTGAGTAATGACCGTTCTGATTTCCATTCTGTCCAACCATAGCTTGCACACTTCTTAATATTTCAAGCAGATCAGTGTTCCTTCTTTCCTCAAACATACGCAGACTTTGCTCGGTGGAGGGTGGATTTGGCGGTGGAGGCGGTGGCGGAACGTATGGCTCGGGAGAATGGCCTGCTTGTCATGCGGATCGATGAACAGGAGTTCCCTCACGAACGTTGCTACTGCTGCCTCCCCACGTCATCCTATTGTGGATTTTTCCCAAGACAACGCAATCAAGATGAGAAACATCCAAGAATAAATATGGGGGAAAGCCAACAACAAATCTCGGAAGAAAACAAAAGAGCGAAGAAAATACGGCGAATAAAGTCCCAAATTAATTATACATAGACTCATACATGAAAGAAAAACAACATGACAGGTTCAACTACTCTCATACATGCAACAAAACATCATGACTCGTACGGCTACATCCGTACATCATCCGGACGACTGCGAATACTCAGAGGTACTACTGCTCTGCTGGTGTTGTGGTGTCCTCCCCTAAAGCGGACTCGGATCCTGAACTGACGAGGTTAACAGAAACATCCGGGTTAATGGTAACACGACGACGCTGCCTCGATGGCTCTCCCTCAGGGGCAGGGGTAGGATGAAGCATCGAGGCTACATGAGTAGTGATAAGTGAAACCCACTCGGCAGGAGTACTAAGAGGGTTCACCGTCGAGGTGCCCGAGCTACTCGGGGGAGTAACCGGTGAAACAGGGGATCTAGAACTGGCTGGAATATAAGGAGTAAATCCTAGAGAAGATGGAGTAGTGGCAGATTGTAACGCCCCGGATGTGATTTACCCTATATGTACTCCAACTCTTGCCGTTTCCGGCTTTAAGTTATTTTATTTTCTCAGGTTCGGGTCTTTGTCTCCGTGTGTTTTTATCATTGTCATGCATCTCATATCGTGTCATCATGTGCATTGCTTTTGCATACGTGTTCATCTCTTGCATTCGAGCATTTTCCCCGTTGCCCGTTTTGCATTCCGGCGCTTCGTTCTCCTCCGGTGGTCATTTCTACCTTTCTTTCGTGTGTGGGGACTAAACATTTCTGGATTGGACCGAGACTTGCCAAGCGGCCTTGGTTTACTACCGGTAGACCACCTGTCAAGTTTCGTATCATTTGGCTTCGTTTGATACTCCAACGGTTAACCGAGGGACCGAAAAGGCCTCGTGTGTGTTGCAGCCCAACACCCCTCCAAGTTGGCCCAAAACCCACCAAAACCTTCTCCATCATCTAGAGCGTTCGATCACGATCGCGTGGCCGCAAACCGCACCTCATTTGGACTCTCCTAGCTCCCTCTATGCCTATATAAAGACCCCCTCCTCTAAATTCGCGGATCCCCCCCCTCCGAAACCCTAGATTTATCTCCACCCGCCGCCGCCGGACAAAACTCGCAGACCGGACATGTCCGTCCTCCCCGCGCCGCCGCCACGTGTC
>NC_057809.1:484883105-484892539 GCF_018294505.1 Triticum aestivum | reverse complement strand
CACCCGGCGCCGACCACCGCCACTGCACCGGCGACGAGCTCCGCCACCGTCTGCGCCCGCCACCGCACGGGATCCGGCCACCCCGTCCTCCTCCGGCCGCGGTCTGCTTCCCCGTCGACTTCGGCGAACATCGAAGAACGTGCCAGATCTTAGATCTAAATCTCGAGGGTTGACTTTTTGCCCGAAACCCTAGTTCATATGCTCCTGTTCATCGCATCGTAACTTTGCATCCGTAAATCCGTTTTGCGCATATAGCATATCAAAGTGTCCGACTCGGAGAGTACATCATTTCATTCCATTGCATTATTTTCATTTGAGTTCATCTTGATGCCCGAAATGCTGTTAGAAGAGTGCTACTTGAGATAATTGTCAGATCTGCTGCTCCATTTAGATATTTGTCATTTTTGCCATGATTATTGTGTGCATGATATGCCCATGAGCTCTACATATGTTTTGTTAAGGGTTTTGCCATCTTTCCAGAGGTGCAACCCATGTATTTTTGTGATGTGTGTGGTGACTAGCACAAGCTTGCAAAGTGAGGCACTTGGTAAAGCTGATTTCAGGGACTTAGCATTTCCACTAAGTCCTTGAGCTGTTTATTTCATATGGCCATATGTTCATGTTGTTTCCTAGTGATCCGTACCTCTTTTGAGGATGATCAATAAGGATGTTTTGTTAATCTTGTAGTGCTCTATCCATCCATGTCTTTATTTCCAATTATGGAGCAACCTAGCTTGAGTCAATCGAGCTCTACTTTTGTCATTTCATGAATATGGGCAGATTGTCTACTTGTTAGCGATTTTGCCGATGATGTTGTAGTTGATCCGTGCATGCTATGTTATTGTTCTTGCCATGTCTAGCTTGTATTTTGTGTATTCTTGATGAATGTATGCTTAGTTTGTCATGACTTGCTCTATGGTGAGTGCATCGAGCTCTTAAACACGCCTACTTGATATCTGTTTCAGCATGCTCCAGTTTTCACTAAGTCTAAGAACTAATTATATTTTTGCCATGTTCACATGCTTGCAAATGTATTTTCTGATCCCTTTTGGCTCAAGGTCACTAAGGGACTTTTGTTAAGCTCTTTGAGTAGCTCCATGCCATGCTTTACTTTGCCATGTTCAGGTCCTGTAGCATATTGTTTTCATGCTTCCAAGAGTGCTATCTGATCTGAAATTCCAGACAAGTGTTAATTTCACTAAGTCTAAGATCTGTTTATCATATGCATTTTTGCCATGCTTGTTTGAACCTGTTAATTGATGAATTGGCCGTAGCTTAGTGCTAGACTTTTGTTAAGAATCATGAATGCATCCCTGCCATGTATTTTGTGGTCATGTTTGGGTGATGTAGCTTGTTCATATCATTGCATTTAGATGGCTACTTGCTGTAAATCGCAGACCGGTGTCATATTTGAATTGCTTGCCATTTCCAAACCGTAACTCCGACTCCGGCGTTCTTCATATCGTTTTCAAGCGATTTCATCTCATCTTTCCAGTGGCACACTTGGATTTCCAAGTTGAGGCCAGGTTCTTGCATCCCTTGTCAAATCTTGCATATGCATCCCGCATCGCATCCCGCATAGCATACCATCATTGCATCATATTGTTTGAGCCTTGCACGTGGTTGATTGTGTTCCGTTTGCTTGTTTGTCTTGTTTGGGTAGAGCCGGGAGACTAGTTCACTAACGAGGAGCCCATTGAGTTTGCTTTCGAGGATCCAGTCAACTTTGACAACTTTGCAGGGAAGATGATCATACCCTCGAAATCACTACTATCTTTGCTTTGCTAGATGCTCGTTGTTTTGCTATGCCAATGCTACGATGCCTACCACTTGCTTTCAAGCCTCCCAAATTGCCATGTCAAACCTCTAACCCACCATATCCTAGCAAACCATTGATTGGCTATGTTACCGCTTTGCTCAGCCCCTCTTATAGCGTTGTTAGTTGCAGGTGAAGATTGGAGACCGTTCCTTGTTGGAACATTATTTTACTTGTTGGGATATCATTATATTGCCATGTTATCTTAATGCATCTATATACTTGGTAAAGGGTGGAAGGCTCGGCCTCTCTCCTAGTGTTTTGTTCCACTCTTGCCGCCCTAGTTTCCGTCATATCGGTGTTATGTTCCCGGATTTTGCGTTCCTTACGCGGTTGGGTTATAATGGGAACCCCTTGATAGTTCGCCTTGATTAAAGCTTTTCCAGCAATGCCCAACCTTGGTTTTACCATTTGCCACCTAGCCTCTTTTTCCCTTGGGTTTCCGGAGCCCGAGGGTCATCTTATTTTAAATCCCCCCGGGCCAGTGCTCCTCTGAGTGTTGGTCCACCTGTCAGCTGCCGGTGGCCGCCAGGGGCAACTCTGGGCTGGCCTACCCGTACCTAAGACAATCTGAGTGTGCCCTGAGAACGAGATATGTGCAGCTCCTATCGGGATTTGTCGGCACATTCGGGCGGTGTTGCTGGTCTTGTTTTAACCTGTCGAAGTGTCTTGAAGAACCGAGGTACCGAGTCTGATCTGAATGTCTCGGGAGGAGGTCTATTCCTTCGTTGACCGTGAGAGCTTGTCATGGGCTAAGTTGGGACTCCCCTGCAGGGATTTAAACTTTTGAAAGCCGTGCCCGCGGTTATGGGCAGATGGGAGTTTGTTAATGTCCGGTTGTAGATAACTTAAACCTTAACTTAACTAAAATCGATCAATAGTGTGAGTTACCGTGATGGTCTCTTCTCGGCGGAGTCCGGGAAGTGAACACGGTGTTGGAGTAATACTTGCGCAGGTTGTTCTCTAGTTTCTCGCTCGCGCTTTGCCTCCTCTTCTCGCTCCCTTTTGCGAACAGGATAGCCAGCATATTTGCTAGTCGCTTGCTACAGCTCCACATATTTACCTTGCCTTACCTATTAAGCTTAAATAGTCTTGATCGCGAGGGTGCGAGATTGCTGAGTCCCTGTGGCTCACAGATTACTATTACACCAGATGCAGGGCCTGATGATTCCGCTCCAGGTGACGCGCTCGAGCTCAAGTGGGAGTTCGACGAGGACTCTCAATGATACTATGTGTCTTTCCCTGATGATCAGTAGTGGTGCCAAGTTAGGGGTGATCGGGACCGTGTCGTATGTTGGGTTATCTTTTATTTTGGCGCCTTAGTCGAGCCATGAGTGTTTGGATGATGTAATGCTATTTTTGTACTTGATTGACGTGGCGAGTGTAAGCCAACTATGTTATCTCCCCTTTATTATTTATATTACATGGGATGTTGTGAAGATTGCCTAACTTGCGACATATGCCTTCAATGCGATTATGTCTCTAAGTCGTGCCTCGACACGTGGGAGCTATAGTCGCATCGAGGGTGTTACAAGTTGGTATCAGAGCCTTCCCTGACCTTAGGAGCCCCATTGCTTGATCGTTATTAGTGGCCGAGTTGTGTCTAGAAAAATGTTTTGAGTCATTTAGGAATTATATATCGGAGAGTTTAGGAATTCTTTTTACTTCCCAGTCTCCTCATCGCTCTGGTAAGGCATCCTGACATAGAGTTTTGACTCTTCTCTTCTCAAATTTCACTAAATTTTTTTTAGGATCACGCTGGTATCTTGGAATCGTTCCGATGGTTTTATGACGAGAACATTGTCTTGGTGCCTCCTGCCAGGGGTTTTGTGGAAGTGTCCCGGGCAGTTGAGCTCCGAGGTGTTGTCGTCATAATTTTATCGTTGCAGTTCTGGAATACCTGAGTTTAGTACGCCGACATCGAAAATCTCTTTTATGCAGTTCATTGGTGAGATAACCTCAACGCCACCCAGTACTGGGGTGGGAGTTCGGGAGTATCGCCATAACTTGTATAACGGATGCTTTTCGAAGGTTGAGGTAGATGGTTTCCGAAGTTTTCTCGGTTATGTGTTGAAGGATGGATACAGCTGGATGTAGGATTTGCTAGTTTGGGTGAGATATTATGCTTCCCCTGTATCCCCAACACCTGATTGCATAACCGGAAAGGTTCGGGAGTTTCATAGGTGGGAATTCAAGTAGCTCTAGCTCTTCTTCCATGGATATTTGGTTTGAGATTGGGATTTCTTACCGAGTATTCGTTCTTGATCTGTACCTTGCTGATTTATTTCTCTACCTAAATTCTAAGTGGCTTCTCAATTTATGGATATGTGACCATTTCAAGAGGAATGCATTCGTTCATTTTGTTTGGATGTGAAGACTTTATGTTGCAATTTTCATTCTGTTGGATTCAGCTTCTTTTATCTGTCTATGTGCTAACGATGGTCAACCTCTTCAGGATGGCTCCCGCTAAGAGCACCAATCAGAATCAGAATCAAGATCCTCCACCACCTCCACCTCCTCCGGAGGCATGGCAAGCTGTGATGGCCACAACCAATGCAAACACACAGTTGATCATGCAAATTCTTCAAGAGCGCAATCAAGGCAACCAAGGGAACCAAGGCAACAATCAGAATCACTTTGCTACACTCAACCAGTTCCTTGCTAATGGGCCAAAGACTTTCAGCAATTGTGTTGAGGCAATCGATGCTGACGATTGGCTTGTGGATCTGTGCAAGAATTTCGAGTGCAGTAACGTCAGGCCTAAGGACTTCGTCAAGTTCGCTTCCTTCCAACTCAAAGATCAAGCTGCAGAATGGTTCTAGCAGTACAAGGATTCCAGAGGTGGAAGTGTAATTACCTGGGATGAATTCCGTCAAGATTTTAGAGCTCACCATATCCCTCAGAGCGTGGTTGAAAGCAAGCATGAGGAATTCCGCAACCTGAAGCAAGGCTCTTTGTCTGTCTATGACTACAACAAGTTGTTTCAGAAGCTCGCCCGCTTTGCCAAGCAGGACGTCCCTGATGAGAAGAGCATCATATACCAGTCCAGGGGTGGTCTCAGAGAAGAAATTCAGCTAGCTCTTGTTCTCTTTGAGCCCTTGAGGTACAGTGAGTTCTACAACATGGCACTGAAGCAAGAGGCCGCTCAACTGAGGTGTGATGCTTCCAAGAAGAGAGTCAAAGACACTACTCCTTCTTCCTCTACTCAGGTGGCCAAGCAGCAGAAGTATTGGCTTCCTCCTCCTCCGTTCCGTCAGCCGTATCAGCAGAAGAGCAAAGGTGGCAGTTGATCTTCCCACCCACCCAACCCTGGCTTTCAGAACAAGACTTCGTCTCAAGCTCCAAGATCAAGTGCTCCGTACCACCGTCCGCTTTCAGAGGTCACGTGCAACAAGTACCAACAGAAGGGTCACTATGCCAACAAGTGTCTCAACCAGAGGCGTCTTCCTCCTCCTCCTCCTGTCAGATCGGCAAGTACAGCTGTGGTCAAGCATAACCCCAAGCACGCCAAGGTCAACTTGATGAACGCAGCTCAGGCAGAGGATTCGTCAGATGTCATCATGGGTAACCTTCCTGTTAACGATGTTCCTGCAAAAGTTCTTTTTGACACGGGTGCATCGCATTGTTTCATCTCGAGACCATTTTCATCTAAGCATGGTTTGGCTTTGCAAATTTTGCCTAGTCCATTAGCAGTTGTCTCTCCCGGTAGGCGCATGCATGCTAACTCCAATGCTCCGGATCTTACTATCACCTTGGGTGACTACAAGTTTCTGGCTTCTCCAATGGTTCTTGGCGACTCGGATATTGATCTTATTCTTAGAATGGATTGGCTTTCTAAGCACAAGGCGCATCTTGATTGTGCTGCCAGGCAGATTCAATTGACTCATTCGTCTGAGGATGTAATTGTCTTTGCCGCTCATGATGATACCATCCATCTGTTTTCTCTCAATGAGAAGGGTGAACTCGATGCCATCTCGCAAATTCCAGTCGTTTGCGAATATCAAGATGTATTTCCAGAAGAGCTTCCAGGAATGCCTCCGCACCGGCCAGTTGAATTTGTTATTGATCTTGAGCCCGGCACGGAACCTGTGTGCAAGCGTCCTTACAAGCTCGGACCTGGAGAGTTGAAGGAGCTGAAGAAGCAACTCGATATTCAAGAGAGAATGAGTCTCATTCGGCCTAGTTCTTCTCCGTGGGGTTGTGGTGTTATTTTTGTGAAGAAGGATGGAACATACCGACTTTGTGTTGATTACCGTCCATTGAACAAGAAGACCATCAAGAACAAGTATCCACTTCCCAACATCAATGAGCTGTTCGAACAACTCAAAGGTGCCCAAGTATTCTCCAAGCTTGATCTCCGTATGGGTTATCATCAGATTCGAATCCGCGAGCAAGATATTCCCAAGACGGCTTTCAGGACAAGCTATGGTTCATATGAATACAATGTCATGTCTGTTGGCCTCGTCAATGCTCCTCCGACTTTCTCTCGCATGATGAACTTCATCTTCAACGCCTACACCAATGACTTTGTTTTGGTCTATCTCGACGACATTCTGGTTTTCTTGAAGAACAAGGAAGATCATGCCAAGCACTTGCGTTTGGTGCTCGATAAGCTCAGAGAACACAAGTTCTACGCCAAGTTCTCCAAGTGCGAATTTTGGCTCGATGAGGTTCTTTATCTTGGTCATATCATCTCTGCCAAGGGCATTGCCGTGAATCCTGAGAAGGTGTCTGCAATTGTGAATTGGGAACCTCCTCAGAATGTGAAGCAACTCCGTAGCTTCCTCGGTCTCGCAAGCTATTGCTGAAGATTCGTTGAAAACTTTTCTAAGATCGCGAAGCCTCTCTCAAATCTTCTCCAGAAGCACGTCAAGTACGTTTGGTCTCCGGAGTGTGACATTGCTTTCAACACTTTGAAAGAGAAATTGATCACTGCTCCAGTCCTGACTCCGCCTGATGAAGCCAAGCCATACGAGGTCTTTTGTGATGCCTCTCTCCAAGGTCTTGGCGCAGTATTGATGGAAGAGAAGAAAGTTGTTGCTTATACCTCTCGCCAGTTGAAGCCCAATGAGAAGAACTACCCCACTCGTGATCTCGAGTTGGCGGCAGTTGTGCATGCTCTTTTGACTTGGAGACATCTCTTATTGGGAAGAAAAGTGGACATCTTCACTGACCACAAGAGTCTCAAGTACATCTTCACTCAGCCTAATCTCAACCTCAGGCAGACTCGATGGGTCGAAATGATTCAAGAGTATAATCCGAGTATCGATAATACTCCAGGCAAGGCCAATGTGATTGCTGACGCATTGAGTAGAAAGGCTTACTGCGATAGTCTGATTCTCAAGCCTTATCAACCCGAGCTTTGTGAAGCTTTCTGCAAACTTAATCTGCAAGTTGTTCCTCAAGGTTTCCTCACCAACCTTCAAGTCTCTCCTACCTTGGAAGACCAGATTCGCCAAGCCCAGCTTCTTGATGCTATGGTGAAAAAGGTGAAGATTGGGATTGCCAAGAGTCAACCCAAGTACAAGTGCTACCGCCTTGATGATAAGGATACTCTCTTCTTCGAGGATCGTATTGTTGTACCCAAAGGTGACCTTCGTAAAGTGATCATGAACGAGGCTCACAATTCTCTCCTCTCCATCTACCTTGGGAGCACGAAGATGTATCAGTACCTCAAGCAGGCTTATTGGTGGACTCGAATGAAGCGCGACATTGCTCAATTCGTGAATGAGTGTGATGTCTGCAGAAGAGTGAAGGGAGAACACCAAAGACCAGCTGGTCTCCTCCAACCTCTTGCCATTCCAGAATGGAAGTTTGACCACATTGAGATGGACTTCGTGACTGGGTTTCCAAAGTCCAAACGTGGCAATGATGCTATATTCGTTGTCATCGACAAACTCACCAAAGTGGCTCACTTTCTGCCTATCAAAGAGTCAATCACTGCAGCTCAATTGGCGGAACTCTATACCTCTCGGATTGTCTCTCTGCACGGTATTCCACAAGTGATCTCTTCAGACCGTGGCAGCATCTTTACCTCCAAGTTTTGGGATTCTTTTCAGAAGGCCATGGGCACCAACATCCGCTTCAGCATAGCTTTCCATCCTCAAACTAGCAGTCAAGTCGAGCGTGTCAATCAGATTCTTGAAGATATGCTCAGGGCTTGTGTGATCTCCTTCGGCATGAAGTGGGAGGATTGTCTTCCTTATGCTGAATTCTCCTACAACAACAGTTGTCAAGCAAGTTCGGGCAAGTCCCCATTTGAAATTCTGTATGGCAGGAAGTGCCGTACCTCTCTCAACTGGTCCGAAACTGATGAACATCAGCTTCTCGGAAATGACTTAATCACAGAGGCAGAGGAAATGTGCAAAGTCATTCGAGATAACCTCAAAGCAGCTCAATCCCACCAGAAGAGCTACTATGATAGTAAGCACCGTGATTTGGCTTTCGAGATCGGAGATCATGTATACCTCCGCGTCTCTCCTATGAAAGGTACTCGTCGCTTCGGTATCAAAGGGAAGCTTGCCCCTAGATACGTGGGACCTTTCAAGATTGTCAGCAAGAGAGGCGATCTCGCCTATCAACTCGAGCTTCCTTCAAACTTTGCAAATGTTCATGATGTGTTCCATGTCTCTCAGTTCTGAAAGTGCTTCAAGACTCCTGACCGCACCGTCAACTTCGAGGACATTGAGCTCCAAGAAGATCTCTCATATCGTGATCACCCCGTTGCTATCCTTGAAGAGACTGAACGCAAGACTCGCAACAAGTCAATCAAATTCCTCAAAGTCAAGCGGTCACACCATTCCGACCGTGAAGCTATCTGGGAACGCGAGGATCACCTCCGTTCTGAGTACCCGGCGTTCTTTCAGTCCTAGATCTCGGGACGAGATCCTTTCATAGTGGTGGAGTGTTGTAACACCCCGGATGTGATTTACCCTATATGTACTCCAACTCTTGCCGTTTCCGGCTTTAAGTTATTTTATTTTCTTGGGTTTGGGTCTTTGTCTCCGTGTGTTGTTATCGTTGTCATGCATCTCATATCGTGTCATCATGTGCATTGCATTTGCATACGTGTTCATCTCTTGCATTCGAGCATTTTCCCCGTTGTCCGTTTTGCATTCCGGCGCTTCGTTCTCCTCCGGTGGTCATTTCTACCTTTCTTTCGTGTGTGGGGACTAAACATTTCCGGATTGGACCGAGACTTGCCAAGTGGCCTTGGTTTACTACCGGTAGACCGCCTGTCAAGTTTCGTATCATTTGGACTTTGTTTGATACTCCAACGGTTAACCGAGGGACCGAAAAGGCCTCGTGTGTGTTGCATCCCAACACCCCTCCAAGTTGGCCCAAAACCCACCAAAACCTTCTCCATCATCTAGAGAGTTATATCACGATCGCGTGGCCGCAAACCGCACCTCATTTGGACTCTCCTAGCTCCCTCTATGCCTATATAAAGACCCCCTCCTCTAAATTCGCGGATCCCCCCTCCGAAACTCTAGATCTATCTCCACCCGCCGCCGCCGGACAAAACTCGCAGATCGGACATGTCCGTCATCCCCGCGCCGCCGCCACGCGTTGGCTCCTGAGTGGCCGAGCCGCCGCGCCCACTTCGTCGCGCCGCCAC
>NC_057809.1:484880245-484882650 GCF_018294505.1 Triticum aestivum | reverse complement strand
CGGCGCCCGCCTTTCTCCACACCGCCACGCCAGGGTGCCGCCCTCACCGCTTCTCCGGTGGCCGACCGCCGCCATCGCCGACCGCTGCCCAGCGCGCCAGAGCCCACCGCCGCTCCGCCTCGTCGCCACACCCGGTGCCGACCACCGCCACTCTACCGGCAACGAGCTCCGCCGCCGTCCGCGCCCGCCACCGCACGGGATCCGGCCTCCCCGTCCTCCTCCGGTCGCGGTCTACTTCCCCGTCGACTCCGGCGAACATCGAAGAACGTGCCAGATCTGAGATCTAAATCTCGAGGGTTGACTTTTTGCCCGAAACCCTAGTTCATATGCTCCTGTTCATCGCATCGTAACTTTGCATCTGTAGCTCCATTTTGCGCATATAGCATATCAAAATGTTTGACTCAGAGAGTACATCATTTCATTCCATTGCATCATTTTCATTTGAGTTCAACTTGATGCCCAAAATGCTGTTAGAAGAGTGGTACTTGAGATAATTGTCAGATCTGCTGCTCCATCTAGATATTTGTCATTTTTGCCATGATTATTGTGTGCATGATATGCCCATAAGCTCTACATATGTTTTGTTAAGGGTTTTGCCATTTTTCCAGAGGTGCAACCCATGTATTTTTGTGATGTGTGTGGTGACTAGCACAAGCTTGCAAAGTGAGGCACTTGGTAAAGCTGAGTTCAGGGACTTAGCATTTCCACTAAGTCCTTGAGCTATTTATTTCATATGGCCATATGTTCATGTTGTTTCCTAGTGATCCGTACTCTTTTGAGGATGATCAGTAAGGATGTTTTGTTAAACTTGTAGTGCTCTATCCATCCATGTCTTTGTTTGCAATTATGGAGCAACCTAGCTTGAGTCAATCGAGCTCTACTTTTGTCATTTCATGAATCAGGGCAGATTGTCTACTTGTTAGCGATTTTGCCGATGATGTTGTTGTTGATCCGTGCATGCTATGTTATTGTTCTTGCCATGTCTAGCTTGTATTTTGTGCATTCTTGATGAATGTATGCTTAGTTTGTCATGACTTGCTCTGTGGTGAGTGCATCGAGCTCTTAAACATGCCTACTTGATATCTGTTTCAGCGTGCTCCAGTTTTCACTAAGTCTGAGAACTGATTATATTTTTGCCATGTTCACATGCTTGCAAATGTATTTTCTGATCCCTTTTGGCTCAAGGTCACTAAGGGACTTTTGTTAAGCTCTTTGAGTAGCTCCATGCCATGCTTTACTTTGCCATGTTCAGGTCCTGTAGCATATTGTTTTCATGCTTCCAAGAGTGCTATCTGATCTGAAATTCCAGACAAGTGTTACTTTCACTAAGTCTGAGATCTGTTTATCATATGCATTTTTGCCATGCTTGTTTGAACCTGTTAGTGGATGAATTGGCCGTAGCTCAGTGCTAGACTTTTGTTAAGAATCATGAATGCATCCCTGCCATGTATTTTGTGGTCATGTTTGGGTGCTGTAGCTTGTTCATCTCATTGCATTTAGATGGCTACTTGTTGTAAATCGCAGACCGGTGTCATATTTGAATTGCTTGCCATTTCCAAACCGTAACTCCGATTCTGGTGTTCTTTATATCGTTTTTAAGCGATTTCATCTCATCTTTCTAGTGGCACACTTGGATTTCCATGTTGAGGCCAGGTTCTTGCATCCCTTGTCAAATCTTGCATATGCATCCCGCATCGCATCCCGCATAGCATACCATCATTGCATCATATTGTTTGAGCCTTGCACATGGTTGATTATGTTCCGTTTGCTTGTTTGTGTTGTTTGGGTAGAGCCAGGAGACTAGTTCACTAACGAGGAGCCCGTTGAGTTTGCTTTCGAGAATCCAGTCAACTCTGACAACTTTGCAGGCAAGATGATCATACCCTCGAAATCACTACTATCTTTGCTTTGCTAGATGCTCGCTCTTTTGCTATGCCAATGCTATGATGCCTACCACTTGCTTTCAAGCCTCCCAAATTGCCATGTCAAACCTCTAACCCACCATGTCCTAGCAAACCGTTGATTGGCTACGTTACTGCTTTGCTCAACCCCTCTTATAGCGTTGTTAGTTGCAGGTGAAGATTGGAGACCGTTCCTTGTTGGAACATTATTTTACTTGTTGGGATATCATTATATTGCCATGTTATCTTAATGCATCTATATACTTGGTAAACGGTGGAAGGCTCGGCCTCTCGCCTAGTGTTTTGTTCCACTCTTGTCTCCCTAGTTTCCGTCATATCGGTGTTATGTTCCCGGATTTTGCGCTCCTTACGCGGTTGGGTTATAATGGGAACCCCTTGATAGTTCGCATTGATTAAAGCTTTTCCAGCAATGCCCAACCTTGGTTTTACCATTTTCCACCTAGCCTCTTTTTCCCTTGGGTTTCCGGAGCCCGAGGGTCATCT
>NC_057809.1:484686263-484879962 GCF_018294505.1 Triticum aestivum | reverse complement strand
ATTGGTCCACTTGTCAGCTGCCGGTGGCCACCAGGGGCAACTCTGGGCTGGCCTACCCGTACCTAAGACAATCTGAGTGTGCCCTGAGAACGAGATATGTGCAGCTCCTATCGGGATTTGTCGGCACATTCCGGTGGTGTTGCTGGTCTTGTTTTAACCTGTCAAAGTGTCTTGAAGAACCGAGGTACCGAGTCTGATCGGAACGTCTCGGGAGGAGGTCTATCCCTTCGTTGACCGTGAGAGCTTGTCATGGGCTAAGTTGGGACTCCCCTGTAGGGATTTGAACTTTCGAAAGCCGTGCCCGCGGTTATGTGCAGATGGGAATTTGTTAATGTCTGGTTGTAGATAACTTAAACCTTAACTTAACTAAAATCGATCAATAGTGTGAGTTACCGTGATGGTCTCTTCTCGGCGGAGTCCGGGAAGTGAACACGGTGTTGGAGTAATGCTTGCTCAGGTTGTTCTCTAGTTTCTCGCTCGCGCTTTGCCTCCTCTTCTCGCTCTCTTTTGCGAACAGGATAGCCACCATATTTGCTAGTCGCTTGCTGCAGCTCCACATATTTACCTTGCCTTACCTATTAAGCTTAAATAGTCTTGATCGCGAGGGTGCGAGATTGCTGAGTCCCTGTGGCTCACAGATTACTATTACACCAGATGCAGGGCCTGATGATTCCGCTCCAGGTGACGCGCTCGAGCTCAAGTGGGAGTTCGACGAGGACTCTCAATGATACTACGTGTCTTTCCTTGATGATCAGTAGTGGTGCCAAGTTGGGGGTGATCGGGACCGTGTCGCATGTTGGGTTATCTTTTATTTTGGCGCCGTAGTCGGGCCATGAGTGTTTGGATGATGTAATGCTATTTTTGTACTTGATTGACGTGGCGAGTGTAAGCCAACTATGTTATCTCCCCTTTATTATTTATATTACATGGGATGTTGTGAAGATTGCCTAACTTGCAACATATGCCTTCAGTGCGATTATGTCTCTAAGTCGTGCCTCGACACGTGGGAGCTATAGTTGCATCGAGGGTGTTACACAGATCTAGTAGTGACCAAAGCAGCGGCTAAAGCAGTTCGGGCATGAGTCAGCTCTCGAGCCAGCTCGTGGATCAATAAATAGCTAGCAGTGACATAACGAGCAAGGTGGCTAGCAGCACTATCAGACTCTGGATCAATGATCTGGAAACGGACACGACCAATGTCATGCCGAGAGGGGTAGAAAAAGAAACGTAGGTGGTTCTGCATTCGGACCTTGTTGTAGCAAAGCTTGACAAGGACCTCGAATGCAGCAAACTAGACAGCCTGAGAAGCGGTAGAGGCGTAACCACTCCGATAAGTACGGGTGTAAGAGCCGGAATCAGAACTAGTGCGCAGAGTAACCACTGCGTGATACTCATACACTAAATGAGCTAGACACTCCCGGTACACACGATAGACTGGATCATCTCCGAGGGGGTACAGCCAACGCCACACGTTGTGAAGGAGGTGCGGTGACGTGTACGCAATCAACTAAACTGGCACGTATACGGCACCGGAGCCATCTACAATCAGAACCATTAGCAGGTTAGCATAAAAATATAAATCAAGTGCATGCAATGCAACAACCAGCTACAATTGCTACTGGCACTCAACTCAAGCTTGTATCTATCGTCCAGTTAACACATAGTAGTCTAGCGTGGCATACAGTCAGCGCGACTCTGATGCCAAGTGTTGTGGCACCCCGGCTCAGAGCGACCGGTTTACCCTGCATTGCCAGCCCAGAGACCATGTCTTCTGGAAACACACAACATCTTGGTACAGAAAAACAACCGCTTTATTGATGCTAGCGGATCAAAGTTTATATTACAACAGATGTCGAGGCCAAGCAGCACGCACGGTGCGACTGAACAATATGTACATTATTTAGTGAACACAAAGGGGCCTCGATCATAACAACTACGCGACAGCGGAACAACGTCATAGCGGAAACTCCATAGCATAGGGACACCGATGTGGACACGATCTAGACTCGAGCAACGCTCATTTCCAACGCGACTTTCCTGAAATCTGGCATGACATGCCAGGTCAGTACATTGAATGTACTTGCAAACTCACAACAGGCATAATCATAATGACAAACAATATCATGATAATTAACCAGTTATTAATGCAATAATGTTCCAACATGATGTGATCATGCTCTTGTGATAAACGTCCCTCGGGACCGACTTACCAACCGTGATCGTTCTCGGGTCACAAACAAGCCACCATCATGGTCTTGACCAGAGTAACTCGTGATCCTTACGACGATCACAACCAGGACCAATATTTGGTCTCGAACATCTCGATGGCCTTTCCTCCTTCATCAATAGTGCAAAGTTCATGACTTAGTGTGCAAGTTTATTAAACATTGACTCATGGTGGCACCTACTACGAGGCGTCCGTGACCGTGGACTCGGCTATCGATAGATTATACACTCTACAGATGTAGCACACTGTACCCACACCATGGAACCCATCGCCTCACACTCCCATTCGGGTGGACCAATGGCATTCCGACGAAACCCTTCCATTGCCATGACACTTTCCCGGCCACTCCGACCCAATCCCCAACGGGCTAGTCCTCGGTGGCCCTGTGTCTACCAAAGACACAACGACCATCGTCGTGGCCAAAATGATCCCACTCAGGGACCCGGTACCATAATCTCAACAACGGGCACACAAGGTCATGCATGCTTACCAGGCCAGGGTAAGCATGTCCATAACCTTCCCTAGTTGGAGGCACCGACCAGAGGCATGTCAATGGACCGAATCAAGGCCTTCCCACAAAGGCAAATGTGGTTGCACTGGGAAAATCTCGATTCAGCGGCACCATGACCCAGTCAACGATATATTCAAGTTGAGTTATATTCAGGTTCAACGTAAAATGAAAATTACCGGTGTCATAGCATGCCATGAAATGCAATACTACACATGCATCACATATTAACAAAAATGACTGATGTCAACCATATTCACACTAAGCATAAGCATCAACAACTTATATTACATTCCTGGACAGGGTAACTCTCACTTTAACAATATATTTTGCAGCAAATATTATTATTTTCTCATGCAAGAAAATAACTTTGATTAATTTCTCATATGCATAGCAAAAATTTACTATCATCACCACAATCAAATCCTAATTTCTATACCAACCAAGTAAGGTTCAAACATTCTGTAAATGGCTAAACTAGTACTTAACATAATATTTTCTAGCAAATTTAACTATTTTATTTATGCAACAAAATAAATTTAAGTAATTACTCATATGCATAACAAATCATGTTATCATTACCAGAAGTAGGCTTTAGCTTTTGTTTGCCAACTAAACTAGTTCCAAACATTCTATAAATCAAGCATAATGACTAACAAATACTTGACAGAATATAAATAACATAATAGTTATGTAAATGCATGGATTAATCAATTCATTCAAGTAAGAAAATCATCAATATTGAAATGACACCATGGAAATGTTGATGTGGCTTGCCTTAGTGCAGATGAGGTTCACAAGCCTTCTGGTGATCCTCAAGACAAGCCTCACCCTCTGAAAATAAATTTAAGCACAAGAAGAAAATATCAAGAACTCTTCTGAAAATCACCAGAAATTCTAGACAGCTTAGAAAAATCTCATTTTTGGTGAGCTGCTAGATTTCTTTGCAAAGAACATAATGCAAAACGAATCAAATCATTCGGACTTATGGTTGAAGAGTAATAACTGTTTAAATCTCTCTGGAAATGGATTGAATTTGAATTTAAATAAAACAGACTAGGGGGTGACATCGAAGGCGTAAAGCCTCAGGGCGCCACCACTCGTACCGCTTCGCGCGCGTACTGAGTGACTGACTAGCGGGCCCCTCTAGTCAGGTGAGAAGGAGGGGAGGAGGAAATAGAGGGGTCGCGACTTTGGCGGAGCTCTTGCCAGTGACGAGGGATCCTTGGCCAAAACGAGAGGGAGGGCTCGACAGAGGGGGTGGAGGCGCACCTGCCCATACCCGTAGCGTAGCTAGGGTGGTCGGACGGCGTCGGAATCGACCTTGCAAGCTGAGGCAGAGGGCGGTGGTTCCCGAAGATGAGGAAGACGGTGAGCAGAGGCAACTTCAGGGGCTCCAAGGGGACGGGATGGCTTCACAGGAGAGAGGCGGTGGCCCTGGAAGGATCGCCCTGGCCTGGGAGGTGCTGGAGCTACCGCGATGACTAGAGGGGATCGCCGGTGAGCTCGAGCTCGAGGACGGCGGCCCATGGCCTGCCCGGCCGGGCTACGGTTTCCTACGCGCTTGTGGGGTGCGTGGGAGTGGTGGATGGTGCCCGAGGAGGCTGGGGGTGGCTCCATTTATAGGCGAGCGGAGAGGGGGGGGGGTTCGGGCTCCGCCGGTGGACACCTGCCCATGGCGCCCGGTGACGAGCGGCGTCAGTGAGAGGGGGAGAAGGCGACGCAGCTCACGCGGCGACTGTTGGCAAATGGGGACGAGCACAGGAACGAGGAGAAGGCGACGAGCACAGTGCACACTTCACTGTTGGGTTGGCCGGACCGTGCCCGTGCTCGCTGCGGCGAGCTCCAGCATCGGCGAGCACCAGGGGCAGTTAATGACATCAGCATGCTCGGGTAGACGAGGGAAGCGAGCACGCACGAACAAAGCGCTCGGCGGCACCCAGAGCGCGCCGACAAGCATGCTGGCATCATGGACACGCGTGGTCACCGCGTGAACTCCTCCCTCAGGCCGACCAATGTCCAAAGATCATGCCTGGCTTGATGTGTGTGGTAGTTTTGAGGATTACCACGCTTTGGTTTGGCTCCAGATGCAGTAGAGAAGATTTTACACGTCGGGTAAGTTTCTGATCAGTAACTTTGAGATGTTACTGAGGTCAAATGGCTAGGAGTTGGGGGATGTGCTTTGGAGGCTAGCCATCATCTACCAAGGTGATGATGCACAAAAAAATTCAGGCACAATGGAGCAAGTAAAATGGTAGTTGCCGTAGAAACCACCATTTCTGTCTAGAACAGAAAATATTTTCTGTCACAAAAATATTCCAAAAAGTGATGAAATATTTTTGCTCAGGAAGGTGCCTTAGGGTTCAAAGAATATTTGGGAATTTTCTCAGATTTTTGTGGGCAAGAAAAATGAGGGTTGCTTTGGAACTCATTGAACTAGCTAGGGTTTTAGAGAAGAAAATTGAATATTTTTCAATTAAGAAAAACATTCCCAAGATTATTTTGAGGTGGATCAGAAGGGGAATGATTATTAGAGAGGGTATTGATGCACTTGGGTGAAAGACAAGGGTACCCAAGTGTTTAAGTCCACATGAAAAGATTCAAATACACCAACTTTCAAAATAAATCCAAATGAAAATCAGGCAAATAGGAGAGGGCAAAAATCAGGCTGTCACACATTCACCTCTCATTTTCCTCTCCCCCACTTCTAAAAGGATTTTCGAAAAGATTCGCCTTGTATGTGAGTTCTTTATGACTACTATTGAGTCCATGGATTACATGCACTCTCACCTTTCCGCCATTGCTAGCCTCTCTAGTACCGCGCAACTTTCACTGGTACCATAAACCCACCACATATCCTTCATCAAAACAGCCACGATACCTACCTATTATGGCATTTCCATAGCCATTCCAAGATATATTGCGATGCAACTTTCCACCATTCCATTTATTATGACACGTTCCATCATTGTCATATTGCTTTGCATGATGATGTAGTTGACATCGTATTTGTGGCAAAGCCACCGTTCATTTTTTTATACATGTCACTCTTGATTCATTGCACATCCCGGTACACCGCCGGAGGCATTCACATAGAGTCATATTTTTGTTCTAGTATCGAGTTGTAATTTTTAGTTGCAAGTAAATAAAAGTGTGATGATCTTCATTATTAGAGCATTGTCCCATGTGAGGGAATAAAAAAAGAGAAGGCCAAAAAAAGAGAAAAGAAAAAAATGAGAGAAAAATAGAGAAGGGATAATGTTACTATCCTTTTTGCCACACTTGTGCTTCAAAGTAGCACCATGATCTTCATGATAGAGAGTCTCCTATGATATCACTTTCATATACTAGTGGGAATTTTTCATTATAGAACTTGGCTTGTATATTCCAACGATGGGCTTCCTCAAAACGCCCTAGGTCTTCATGAGCAAGCAAGTTGGATGCACACCCACTTAGTTTTCTTTTTGAGCTTTCATAAACTTATAGCTCTAGTGCACCCGTTGCATGGCAATCCCTACTCACTCACATCGATAGCTATTGATGGGCATCTCCATAGCCCGTTGATACGCCTAGTTGATGTGAGACTATCTCCTTCCTTTTTGTCTTCTCCACAACCACCGTCTGTTCCACCTATGGTGCTATGTCCATGGCTCACGCTCATGTATTGCGTGAAAGTTGAAAGGTTTGAGAACATCAAAAGTATCAAACAATTGCTTGGCTTGTCATGGGGGTTGTGCATGATTTGAATATTTTGTGTGATGAAGATGGAGCGTAGCCAGACTATATGATTTTGTAGGGATAAGCTTTATTTGGCCATGTTATTTTGAGAAGCCATAATTATTGGTTAGTATGCTCGAAGTATTATTGTTTTTATGTCAATATTAAACTTTTGGTTTGAATCTTACGGATCTGAACATTCATGCCACAATAAAGAGAATTACATGGATAAATATGTTAGGTAGCATTCCACATCAAAAATTCTGTTTTTATCATTTACCTACTCGAGGACAAGCATGAATTAAGCATGGGGATGCTTGATACGTCTCCAACGTATTTATAATTTTTTACTGTTCCATGTTATTATATTATGTGTTTTGGATGTTTTATATGCATTAATATGCTATTTTATTTGATTTTTGGGACTAACCTATTAACCTAGAGCCCAGTGCCAGTTTCTGTTTTTTCCTTGTTTTAGAGTTTCGCAGAAAAGGAATAATGTGAGTGTTCTGGGAATGGGGGTCCCCAGACTTGCTTGCCTGCGGCCCAGGTCGTGGCTCATCCAGCGGCCTGGTTCGGCCTATCTTCATCAGCAAGCACTCAAGACCCTCGCGAGGGGCCAAGCCTCGCGAGGCGGAGGACACAAGACCTCCTCAGGGGCAGCCTCACTAGGCTGGCTCGCGAGGAGTGGAGAAATCAAGGCAAGGGGCACCTCATGAGGTTTCCGTGACGTGAGCCATGACGACCAAGGCCAAGCGGGCGCTAGGCGGGCGCCAGCGCGTGTAGATTATTGGTTGCCTCTTTGGCGCTAAAGGGGCAGGTGCAGACAAGGAGTCTTGAGGCATTGGGCAAAGGTTTCCATATCGGTGCAACGAGACCAAGACCAGCAGGATAACAGGACGGAGGTCACCACAGAGCCCACGACGGCGTCACCACCAGAGCCTTTGGCAGGCGAAGACCACCTTTTGTTAGGATAGCTTGTACTAGTTGTCCGCCTTCAAATTGGCCATTGTGGGATCCCTTCCCACCTAATATTTGGGAAGAGGACCCGGGCCTTTATAAATAGGACTAGCCACCACCATAGGGAGGGGATCTGATCTTGGACGGATCATTCAGACTATCCTCGGCGCACAAGCTCATCGAGCTCGAGAACACCTCTCCTCCAGAGGCTGTTCATCCCTTGTACTGTTCACCATCAGCCTGCAAGGCAATCCACCACGCCACACTGGAGTAGGGTATTACACCACATCGGTGGCGCGAACCAGTATAAACTCTTGTGTTCCTTGGTCAATGGGTTCGGCGAGCTAGGCTTTGAGATCGTGGTGAGAGTGTGAGCTAGGGGGAGAGATCTTCGTGCACACCCCAGAGTTCGAACCTCAAGGGTTTAGCCGGAACTAGTAATCCGACATTTGGCACGCCAGGCAGGGGTGCGCTGAAGCTTTTCTTCTGTCGATCCACACTCCCCTGCTCCACCACATCCATGTCGGCCGCATGCTAAGCCCGCGCCGAGCGCCGAGCTGCCCTCGCCGCCTGTGTCGCTCAGACAACTCCTATCACCGGGCCTCCCCGTCGTTCTCCATCACACGCCGCCAACACCGCCACAGGCCCGGCGGGAAATGAGCAGCAAGCATCATCGCTGCACCCCTCTGTGCAGTGGGACGGCTGCACCGCCATCCTGTCGCTGACTCTGGACGGCTCATCTTCTCACGCTAGTCGCGTGCCCACGGACGCGCAGGCCGGGTTGCTCATGGCACGCGAGCTCCTATGCTACTGCCCGCTCGACGACCTCTACGAGGACTGGCTGGACCGCATCGCCGAGCTTGTCAGCGCTGCAGGGGGCTCCCCCGCACCACCTCTCTCGCTACCTCGCCCTCCCCCAGCTGCGGGTGACGTAGCTCATGGAGCGCATCCGCCACCTCAGCACCAAGACGCGCGGCCCCTCGGCACGACCCGCCGCGTTGGGTGCCCGCGCGTGAAGAAGGAAGCTGCCAAGAAGTTCCCCGACCGCTGGAAAACGCTCCTGCACTCCCGACGCCACCACGTCAGGACCGCGTGCCGCCTGCGGCAGCGGTGCGTGGGCATCAAGATCAAGCTTCGCCCCCATGACGGGCCCCGGTGGCCACAGCAGGCTGCCGTGTCTTCACTCCAAAGCTGCGTAGCGTAGTCTGGCCAGGCAAGTTCAAGCCAGACATGCCTCCGCGCTATGACGGCACCCCCGACCCTACGGAGTTCTTGCAGCTCTATGAGGAAGTCATGGCGAAG
Source organism: Triticum aestivum (assembly GCF_018294505.1). Classification (NCBI taxonomy): domain Eukaryota; kingdom Viridiplantae; phylum Streptophyta; class Magnoliopsida; order Poales; family Poaceae; genus Triticum; species Triticum aestivum. The sequence goes on along the minus strand of NC_057809.1, from coordinate 484,871,248 downwards.
TGGTTTCCCATGGATCTCAAGGATGGTGCTTGCTCATGGCTCCTGAAATTGCCCCCAGGGTCAATCTCCTCGTGGGGTGAGATGCGCAACCGCTTCGTCGCCATCTTCCAGGGAACTCACGATAGCCCACCGGCTGCGGGTGACCTGTGCCGCATCAAGTAGCAGCCAGGAGAAACCCTGCAGAAGTACATCCAGCGCTTCAGCAGTGTTCGCCTCGAGATTCCCAAGGTGACGAACGAGGCCATCATTTCAGCGTTCTCTGATGGTGTCCGCGACGTCAAGATGAAGGAGGAGCTCGTCATGCATGAGGAGCTATGCACGACACTGGAGATGTTCAACATGGCGACCAAGTGCGCAAGAGCTGAGGAGGGGCGCCTCTCCCTCCTTGAGCTCCCTGTTGCCGACCCAGAAGAAAAGAAAGTCAAGGCCAAGGATGTGAAATGCAAGGGAGTAACCGTGCTTGAGGCAGAGCCGGACACAAAGCACGACCGGGACCACCCCGAGTCATCTAAGAGCAGTTGTCCGTTCCGCACCTTCCACAATGTACACAACCACAACACCGACGACTGCCAAGAGCTCAGGGCCATTCGAGATGGACGCTTCGGTCAGCGCTCCGAGTGCAATGACCGGGGCTACGGCCGAGGAGGAGGAGGAGGACGAAGTGGGGGACGCTAGGACGACTGTGGCCCCCGTCAGGAGTGGCGCGACCAGTCTCGCGAGGACCATTGGCAGGAACAGCCTCACGAGGGCGCCTGGAGGGACCAGCCTCATGAGGACCGTCCTCAGGGCAATGCTGGCCTCCCTCTGTTGCCGCCACCGCCAAGGAGGAACGACGACCACCATCAGGACAAGGGGGTTGGGGGCTTCCAGGAGCCACGCGCTATCGCCTGCATCTTGGGCGGTGCTCAGGCCCCAGCTTCCCAGCGCATCTTCAAGCAGTTTTCTCGGGAGGTGAACGTGGACCTTCCCAGGCTCGAGGCCACGCGCCCGTTCAGGTGGTCCAAGTGCACCATCACCTTCAGCTCGGTGGACCAGCTCTAGTGGGCGGCGACCACCGGCGTCCTTCCGATGCTTTGTTCACCCGTCATCAGCAACGTCCAAGTCACCAAGACCCTCATCGACAGCGGCGCAGGGCTCAATGTCCTGACCGTCGAGACGTTTGATAGCCTCCAAGTGCCATACGATCAGCTACAGCCTACCAAACCATTCTCAGGAGTGACTGACGGCTCCAGCACCCCGATAGGGCAGGTCCGCCTCCCTCTGACCTTCGGCCAGTGTAACAACTACCGCACCGAGCTTATCGACTTCGACATCGCCCACATCCATCTCCCGTACAATGCCATCCTTGGGTATCCAGCATTGGCCAAGTTTATGGCAATGACCTACCACGGCTACATCGTCCTCAAGATGGCAGGGAGCGGCGGAGTCATCCCGGTCCCCTGTGAAGAAAGAGATGCGGTGTGCTCCCTCAAGCGTGCCTACCAAGCTGCAGCGGCCGAAGACCCCAACAACGAAGGCATCCAATACCCTCCTAAGGACATCCCAAGAAGAAGAAGTAGCTACTCCACCTAGGGCCTCAAGAGAGAGGCGTCTCTAGTGGCACCACCTTAGGATTTGCGCCCGCAGCTGGGGCGCCTCCCTCCCTTGCATAGGAAGGCGCGCCCGGTGCCCTCCTCGGGCAAGGCTCAGGGGCTCTCTTCAGGAGGGCCTCAGACCTAGCCAGCATCACGAGGGAGGCGCTCGGGCACCATGTGGAGGTGTGCTTCGCCGCACGTTTCCCTCGGGAGGGAACTGGGCGAGGAGTTCTCGGTGCTCAGGAGTTCATTGTCAAGGCGACCCAGGAGCTTCAGGAGGCAAGGGCCATACGTGGTGGCCGCCACCCAGCACCCGGCGCAGCTCCCCATCCCGGTGAGGACGGCGGGCTGCGCCTCTGCGTCGATATTCCAGGGCTCAATAGGGCCGCATCTCAGGAGCGCTTCTGGCCTTCGCGCGTTGGTCGGTGCGAGGGTCCACCTCACAGCTGCGTTCGCATGCCATTTGGCTTGCCGAGTGTGGATGTCGCCTTCCAGCGTCACTCGCAAAGCATCCTAGCGGCTCAGGAGGCCATGCATCACGCCGTCCTGAGCCACCAGGGCTCGCGGAGCTTCCCTAGGCTCAGGACATTGGCGGCTCATGAGGAACAACTTCTTCGGCACGCACCTTCAGCTACTCTAACACCACTCCAACTATGGTATCAGGTGACTCTTTCCAGTTCATTCAGTTGGGGGCGCCCCTCGGGCAGCATCGTCCCCAAGTCGCACAGGCCTGTCCCTGCGACATGTATCCTTTTTGCATCTTTAGCTTATCCTGCTGGGGCGCCCCTCAGGCTGCATCATCCCTAGGCTGCTCAGGTCCGTCCCAGTGGCATGTATCATTTTGCACCTATCTAAGCTAACCCGCCTCTCTGCTTGAGTCATTTCATGATTATCACCTACTAGACTATCATCCATCGCGGCCACCCACGTTGCCCATCGGCCCTCTGCTCATCCCGCAACGGGGGATACTCATGCTGGCACGACACTTGTGCTCGGGTCCATCCCTGCAATGCTGATAAATAAGAGCGGTCGAGCTCTGTATCGCGGCACGCCCCATGCACATCACCTCACCAGGCCCTCAGTGCCTTCATCTTCTTGCGGAAGGACCAATGGCAACCGGCAAGCGCGGTTGCAACCTGTATTCCTCCCTCGCGCTAACCTGCAGGAACCTCCGGAGGCTGATGGCGGGCGGCACCATGGGCTCCTTCTTTTTTCAGACAATTCGCTTGCATGTTAAAGGGGGGCTCCTGAGCATCGCGACTCAGGAACTCTTACTGGCTCTCCAGCCCTCACCCCCTGGCCTTGACCATGGCCTCGCGACCTGGCATAACAGCGGTGACTAAGCTCGCTCGAGGGCTAGGACCCGAGGACGCAAAGCACATAGAATGACGTGAAAGGAGGGGGAAGCTCGCGCGAGCCTGACACAGTTGACGCACGAAGCTGGCGCAACACAAGGAATCGACTTTGGACCGCTAAGATAAGTCTCGTACTCGGATCAGCCAAGCGCCGCGACACAGGATTCCCATCTCTTGCAGCCTTGCTACGGCAACGCCGCCTTCCTTTCCTACCTTCAGGTAGTTGCTTGCATGTTAAAGGGGACCTCTTGAGCATCGCGCCTCAGGAGCTCTTACTGGACCTCGGGCCGCTCACCTCCTGGCCTTGACCACGGCATCACGACCTGGCATACCAGCGATGACTACAGCCTGCCTGGGGATGGAGACCTGTTGGCATAGAGCACCAATCGACCGCGAGGTTGGAAAGGGGGGACTGAGCCGAAGCAAGACACGCAGTCGTAGATCTTCATAATAAGGAAAATATTAACCACAGACACTACAGATCCTTTACACGCCCCCATGGGGTTCATCTCGACTCCTCGCAGGGAACAAAAGAAGAAGGTTTCTAGGAGCCCTATCTACAGGCGTCACCGGCGATGCCATCATCAACAATGGGCCATGGGAGGCCGACGCCAACCCCATCCAGATCAACGGCGGTGACGGGCGGACACCGCGGCTGCGCTCCGGGCACGCCGAGAGCTCGGGGGCACGTAGCTGTCGTCGCTTGTCTCCGGAGTCTCGTCGGGCTCGGGAGAGTTGCTGGACCCCCAGGAGCCGCTGCTGCTGCTGGAGGAGCTGTCGGCAGGTCCAAGGGCGGGCTGAGTGCCTGCCGCCACTGTCGGTGTTCTGGGAACGGGGGTCCCCAGACTTGCCTTCCTGTGGCCTGCGGCGTGGCTCAAGTAGGGGCCCGTGCGGCCCATCTTCATCAGCTCAAGCTCAAGACCCTCGCGAGGGGCCAAGCCTCGCGGGGCGGATGACCGGAAGCTTCCTCAGAGGCAGCCTCATCAGGCAAGCTCGCGAGGAGGCGAAGAGATCAAGGCAGGGGTACCTCGCGAGGAGCCCATGACGCAAGCCATGACGATCGAGACCTGGCGGGCGCCAGGCGGGCGCTGGCCTGCGCAGTGTCCTTGTTTCCCCTTTGGTGCAAAGGGGGCATGCACATGCCAAGGCATCGGGCAAAGGTTACCATTCCGATGCAATGAGACCTAGACCAGCAGAGCGGCAGGACGGGGGTCACCATGGAGCCCAAGACGGCGTCATCACTAGTGCTTTTGGCAGGCGAAGACCACCTTTGGTCAGGATAACTCATACTAGATGTTCCCCTTCAAAATGGCCAATTGTTGGCGCCCTTCCCGCTCATTATTTTGGGAGAGGCCCAGGGCCTCTATAAATAGAGCTAGCCACCACTGAGTAGAAAAAAGACATCTATAGATCTGGTAGAGCCCTAGCAGAGAGAGAGAGAGAGAGAGGCGACTGAACTCACCCAAACAGTTCATCACACCGGCTCAAGAACACCTCTCACGAGGCTGTTCTTCCCTTGTACTGTTCATCATTAGCCCATGAGGCAATCCACCACACCACACACTGGAGTAGGGTATTACACCACAACGGTGGCCCGAACCAGTATAAACCTCGTGTCCCTTGTGTTGTTCGTTGTTTCTAGCTTAGATCGCGCGAGGAGATTGGACGTAGATCGGTAGGGGAGAGATCTCCATGCGCACCCTAGTGTTCGAACCTCAAGGGTCTGCCGGAACCCGAAATCCGACATTTCACGCGCCAGGTAGGGGTGCGCCGGAATCCTTCTTCCTCCGCATCGCGTTCCGCCGCCTCGCCGTTTAGATGTCAAGTGACCCGGCTGCCAACGCCGACCGCTGGGCAACATGGCCCGCCCACACCGTGTCACCAGCCTAGGGCGACCTCAACCTTGCGCCTCAGGCAGCCCGTGCTCCATAGGTCGCTGCGGGGCGCGGGCGACGCGACCAGATGCCGCTTGCCCTCACACCACGACAGGTGCGGGCCGCAGCAAGGGCCTCAAACCACGCCGCAGACATAGCGCCGTACACCCGAAGGGAGCAAGCGAATTCTAGGGCCGCGCTGACGGTGGCCCGGGAGCTGCTACGGTGCCGACTGCTGGAGGGCGGCGGCGACGTGTTGTTGGAGCGAGTAGCCGAGCTCCTGGACGCCGCCACCTCAGCAACACCTCCTTTCTGCGTCCAGCTGCCACCCTAGACCCAAGGCGGGCCGTGTGGCGGCATCGTGGGCACGCACGCAACTTCCAGCGGACTCCAGGGCCCGTCCAACACCAACACCTCCGCCAGCACCGGGTGACAAGTCATGCCGGCCCCCTCTCAGGCCAGCGAAGGGGGGCACGCCGCGGCCTTCGGCTTCGGTGGACCGCCGCGCTATCACCCCCAAGACGGCGCTCCAAGCCAGACTGCGTGGCATGCGGGGCGCTACGGCGAGGCCCACGAGGCGATGGCCCCAGAAGCTTATGTTCCCCGCATGGTAGGTCAGGGGTGCGCATTGGAAAAAGATCATGGCTCTTTCCTCGAGCCAGGCTGGGGCGAGGAGATGCCAGAAGCCGAGCTCTTTCGGGAACCCCAAGAGAGCCTCGACAACCGCACCGGCAGCAGCAGCTATCGGGTACCATTCATCCCTCAGGAGCAAGCTTATGCTAACCATGGGTCGCAGGAGATGCAGGTCGCCGCAGCAGATGGCTGCCCCAATGCTGCAGCCTCATACCCCTCAGGGGGAGGGCGCAGGGGCCTGCAGCAGAGGGGCCGATATTCGGGTTCGTCCCTGCGGCGGTCGGAGAAAGGCGTTCTCAGGAGGTCGGCCCTCTGCCGGGGAGGTGCCCCAGGGCCTGCCCCCGGCAGGGGACCCGTGGTCGTCGGGGGAACCGCTGGCGACCGCTCTGCCCCATTAGCGTCATCCTTGGTTTCCGGTCGCCTTCAATGGTGGCAGAGTGAGGCGCAAGGTGGGGCCCTCGTCTGGCGACATGAAGCAAGGCCGGTACCTGCGAAGAAGGCCCATTGCCTGTGAAGCTCGCCGCCCGTGACACTCTCACGTAATAATGATTGGTGCTGTACATGCCCTGGAGTCTCCGGAGAGCTGCCCTCGGGACTCGGGGGATCCCACCCACGCCCAGTGGCAGCACTTGGCTTCGCGCTGGTGAGAAGACGTCGAAGACTAGACTAGGTGCCGGACGCGGCCTTTTGCTTTTGCCTTTCCTTGTTGACAAAGTTCATCGATTTGGATTTAAGTTGGATTTGAGCTCGATGCTTGCGTGTGTTTGGGGGAAGCGGTGTTTAGTCTCGTTCGAGCAATCTCTCGCGTTCTGGTTTCGGCTTTGCGTCCCAAGTTAGCGTCGGCTGCCCCCTTCGCGAGCCCCTCGTGAGCCGGGCCGGGCCAGGCACGTTTTACAGCCAGGACCGCTGTTGCAGCACCCTTTCCGAAGGTCCTCATCGTGGAATCTACAAGTTAATCAGACGACACCCGAGGTACGGCGGCCCCCGCAGGCCTGCTCAGGACTCGTCGGGGTCGGAAGGTACACAAGTCAGCTGACTCATCACCGGGCCAGCGGCTAAGTTCACACGCAATGTTATACTTACCAGGGTACTAATTGCAAACCTTTACATGAGAGGCTTCCCCTCCCAAAATGCTCTTACATTCTTCAGGGCCAAGCCCGAACCTTCTTCATGCAGGATAAATAGCAGTGACATGCGGTCAGTCGGACATATCACTCACCGCGTCTTCTTGGGAATCCTCAGAGGCATCACCGGCGTCGTTAACATTGCCGCCGCCGCCGCCAGCATCTCCGTCAGCGCCTCCTCACGCTTCAGAAGCTCCGCCCGGTCAACAGGGGGCCCCTCCATCAACTCAAGGGCCACCTGGCGCAGTGCCACTTGCTGCTCCAGGGAGTTGCTCCAGTCCTGGAGCTCCCATGCGCGCTCCTCCGCATCCTTGCGCCGTCGGTCTGCTTCCCGAGCCTCCTCGACGGCCTGGGAGCAAGCCTCCCGTGAAGCTGCCAGCAACGCTTCAGCCTTCGCATTTTTGAGATCACGTTGGTGACGCGCGAGGGCGACGGCTACCTTTAGTTTGCAACTCTCCTCAGCAAGGCGCAAGCCTTCGGCCTCGAGGCGCGCATCCTCGTCAGCAAGCTCTGCCCTGATCCGGCTCACCGCATCCGCCACCCTCTGGAGGAACTCTTCCCGAAGGGCGCGTCGCTCCCAAGCGCGCCTGAGCACATCTCCCACATCACCCTCTTCCACCGAGGCATGCGGAGGGCCCCGAGGCGGCAAGCCCCCTCCCGGCGCGGGGCTGGGGGCTGGCGCCCCAGCCATCGCCGAACGGACCTCTCTGGGAATCCAGCCTAGCGTTGGTCCACCCACGGAGGAGGAGCCAAAGACAGACTTCAGCCATTCACCATCTATGATCAGAGGAGGAACGCGGGGCAAGCCGGATGTGCCCCAGGAGGCCTCATGAAGAAAGGACAGCGGGCGCGCAGGCTTGAGGTGCCCTATGGAATGGACCATTCCACCAACCGGTCTGGCAGTAGGGGTGCCGCTCGAGCTCGGCACGCCCAAGGCCAGCAGAGGAGGCGGAGCTTGGGGAGACGGCTCCCGGGCTGACTCGGCGAGTTTCGCAGGGTAGGGCCTGAAAGGCCACAATCAGTCGCAGGGATAGGAAAGTAAATGAGCAGAGAAATAAGAAGACTTACTCGTCCATGGCAAAGTACTTCCTGCGCTTTAGCAAGCGGCAAGGGCGGTTGTTGCCACCCAAGGCCTCCTTCCTCTTGCGGAGGGCCTCGATGTCTATGCGGAACCAACCCAAGCGCCCGGCGTAGGGGTCGGTCTCTGGTGCGGAAGAAGCGTCAAGACGATCAGCGCCGGAGGAGTCAGCCTGGGGGGCGCCATCAGGCGTCGCCTCGCGAGGAACGGCTGGGGCCTCGGGAGCCCCGGCCTCAGGAACCATAGGCCGCAACTCCGCACCCGCCGCCGCTCTAGGGCGGGCCTCGGCAGACGCCGCCTTCGAGGCTTCTCGCGGCGTCGACACCTCGACATCGGTCGCCTCAACTCCCGCCGGTTCTCGTCTTCCCACCCTGTCGCCCGAGGAAGGCCCGCTGTGGGCAGCAGGGGGAGCCACCACGGTGGCTGGGTTCTCGCGGGGCCCCGTGCAGCCAGCCGGGCGCAGCCCCCACTCATCGAAGCTGGGCATGTGCCTCACAAAATCGGCCCTGCCGGAGCAAAGATACAAGAGGACACCATTACTCTAAAGGTTGCCTGGGGAAGGATCGCCAGTCAAGACCCTGAGCATCGTCCGCAGCGCTTCAGGCACCAAGTCCTCCTCCTCAAGCCGCATGCGGTCTCTGTGCCCCGCAAAGTCCCATATCCGGTGAGAGTGGCGCTGGAGAGGAGCAATGCGACATTGGAGGAACTCCTTCACCACCATGGGTGCTGTCACATTGAGCGCCCTCAAACTCTGGAAGCGGCGCCAGACGAAGGCGAGCCGGGGGCTCGCGAGCACCTCATGATCCCAACCCGCGTGAGGAATAGCAGGCGAGGTCAGGTGTGAGAGTAGAGGATTGGGCACTCCAACGTCCACGTACAGCCACCGCTCTCTAAACCTGTCCTCAGGAGGAGGAAGGCCAAAGTCGATCCCTGAAGCGTCCGTCTCTGGCACAGCTAGGAAGCTCACACACCCTGAGCACTGAGTGGGGTCGCTCAGGCGCAAGGAAAAGAAGTGGCGCAGCAGGGCAACGGAAGGAGGAATGCCTATCATCGCCTCGCAAACAAAAGCAAAGACGGCCAGAAGAGTAATGGACTCCGGCCCAAGGTGCATCATGCGGATCTGATAATGGGAGAGCAGCACATTGAAGAAGGCGGAAAAGGGAGGAACCAGACCCGCCCATAGGGCATCGGCGAAGAATCGGACCTCCATGACGATCCTATCAAGGGAGGCATGGGACGCAGGCCAGACCATGGTCCTACCGCACTCATTGAAGATAGTGGCAAGGGCGGAGTGGACCTTGTTCAAAGCTTCTGGATTGAGTATGATCGACCGATCAACGGCGGGGGTCGCCGCCGGAGGTGTGTGGGGCGAAGGTGCGGGCTTCTTTCCCCTTCCTTTCTTCGTCGGCGCCATGGTAGTGAAGAGGAGGAAGAACTCGAGCCGGATTGGCGGCGGAGGTTGGAGCCCGAAGAACAAGAAAAGGTACGAGGCAAGCGAGCAGCGGAAAAGGAGGAACAACTGTGTGCAACTACGGGTCCGCTTAGCCTGGCGCGTAACAAGGCGTCGTGGGGAAGCGCAGACGTCCACGACCATTCAACCACCACGTGGCGCCTAAGGCTGCATGCTTTTTGGGCCCGCGGCGCTTCGCACTTTCCTCTTCGCTTCCTGCTAGGCCAAGCCCGAGCGTGCCCTGGGCCCGGGGGCTACTGTCGGCGTTCTGGGAACGGGGGTCCCCAGACTTGCCTGCCTGCGGCCTGCGGCGTGGCTCAAGTAGGGGCCCAGCGCGGCCCATCTTCATCAGCTCAAGCTCAAGACCCTCGCGAGGGGCCAATCCTCCTGGGGTGGACGACTGAAAGCTTCCTCAGAGGCAGCCTCATCAGGCAGGCTCGCGAGGAGGCGGAGAGATCAAGGCAGGGGTACCTCGTGAGGAGCCTGTGACGCTAGCCATGACGATCGAGATCAGGCGGACGCCAGGTGGGCGCTGGCCTACGCAGTGTCCTTGTTTCCCCTTTGGTGCAAAGGGGGCAAGCACAGGCCAAGGCATCGGGCAAAGGTTACCATTCCGGTGCAACGAGACCAAGACGAGCAGAGCGGCAAGACGGAGGTCACCGTGGAGCCCAATACGGCGTCATCACCAGTGCTTTTGGCAGCCGAAGACCACCTTTGGTCAGGATAACTTGTACTATATGTTCCCCTTCAAAATGGCCAATTGTTGGCGCCCTTCCCGCTCATTATTTGGGTAGAGGCCCAGGGCCTCTATAAATAGAGCTAGCCACCACAGAGTATAAAACAGACATCTAGAGATCTGGTTGAGCCCTAGCAGAGAGAGAGAGAGGCGACTGAACTCACCCAAATAGTTCATCGCATCGGCTCAAGAACACCTCTCGCGAGGCTGTTCTTCCCTTGTACTGTTCATCATCAGCCCCTGAGGCAATCCACCACACCACACACTGGAGTAGGGTATTACACCACTACGGTGGCCCGAACTAGTATAAACCTCGTGTCCCTTGTGTTGTTCGTTGTTTCCAGCTTAGATCACACGAGGAGATTGGACGTAGATCGGTAGGGGAGAGATCTCCGCACGCACCCCAGTGTTCAAACCTCAAGGGTCTGCCGGAACCCGAAATCCGATAGCCGCACCATCCTGACGGCCCCTTCCTGGGTGGCATTCCAGGCGATTGCCCTCCTCGTCGAAGACCTTGAAGAATAGCATGGAGGCACCGTCGTACTTGAATTGGATGGCGAGTGCCCCCTCCGCGCGGCAGACATGAGCAACCTCACCCCATCCACGGGTCAAGAAGACCTTGCCTGGGGAGATGACCTCAACCTCCGCCCCCGTCGCCGGGGTGTCGCACCCAGTGTGCTGCAACCACAACTCTAGTGGCCCCCTCGGCGGCATCTCTTCGGTGAAGAACGGCGGGAACCGGATCCACGTGCGTGGTGGCATCGCCGCCCACACCACGAGTTCATGAGAGGAGCCCTTGGCATGGGTTCGCGGGGCGGCAGCGCGCCCCACCACTGCATGGCCACTGCGGCCGTGGAGCGAGGGGCATCGGTCCATGCCTCCTCCTCCGGAGCCCTCTGCCTGGGCGTACAAAGGCAGCAGATATCCGGGGGGAGGCCATTCGTGCCAAGGCCTTGTCACCTTCGGCCTCACAACGACATCACGAGGGCGGACCAGCCTCTTCTTCAGTGGGAGAGGACCAAGCTCTTCACGTTGGTTTTTTTCCCTTCTCGGCATTGGAGAACCTCCGTATCGGTGCCATGGATGACGCGGCGAAGCAGCAAAGCAAGGAAGAAGAAGAAGTAGGAGGAGCGGAGGAAGAAATGGGTGAAGGGGCCTCCGCCCCCCTTCCCATTTATAGCCAGGAGGAGGCTAGCCGCCGGCCTCCATGATCTAAGGTAATGAGGACTGAGGGAGTCCTGGATTAGGGGGGGGTTCGGATAGCCGAACTATACCTTCAGTCGGGCTCCTGGACTATGAAAATACAAGATTGAAGACTCCGTCCCGTGTCCGGAAGGGAGTTTCCTTGGCATGGAAGGCAAGCTTGGCAATACGGATGTTCAGATCTCCTACCATTGTAACCGACTCTATGTAACCCTAACCCTATCCGGTGTCTATATAAACCGGAGGGTTTTAGTACGTAGAACAACATACACATCAACAATCATAACATAGGCTAACTTCTAGGGTTTAGCCTCTCTTATCTCGTGGTAGATCAACTCTTTTAATACCCATACCATCAATATTAATCAAGCAGGACGTAGGGTTTTACCTCCATCGAGAGGGCCCGAACCTGGGTAAAACATCGTGTCCCCTGCCTCCTGTTACTATCCGGCCTAGACGCACAGTTTGGGACCCCCTACCCGAGATCCGCCGGTTTTGACACCGACATTGGTGCTTTCATTGAGAGTTCCTCTGTGCCGTCGCCGTCAGGCTCGATGGTCCTACGATCATCAATGGTGATGCGGTCCATGGTGAGACCTTCCTCCCCGGCCAGATCTTCGTCTTTGGCGGCTTTGCACTATGGGCCAATTCACTTGGCCATCTAGAGCAGATCGAAAGCTACGCCCTGGCCATTAGGTCAGATTCAGAAGTTTAAACTACACGGCCAACATCCGCAGGGACTAGATCTTCGACGGATTCGAAGCACTACTGAGTGCGCCGCTCCGTCACGACGGGCATGATCTAGCTCTGTCGCCGAACAGTGCCCTGGAGGCCACACCCGCATCGGCTCTGACCTCTAGTTCGGAGCCGACTGCGCCGATCGAGGACGGGCGGTTGGACGCCGCCTCGGGGGCTGCAATCCCAACGGCGGTTGGGCCGAACACCAGCCCCATACTCTGCAAGGCTCGTGACTCCATGGAGCCGGATTCTTCTCTGGACTACGAACTCTCCGCGCCCCTACCGAGCGAATCCGATTGAGCGCCAATCATGGAGTTCACGGCCGCGGACGTCTTTCAGCACTCGCCTTTCGGCGATATCCCGAAGTCACTAAAATCTCTCTCTTTATCAGGAGAACCCTGGCCGGACTACGGTCAGCAAGGTTGGGATTCGGATGATGAAGAAATTCAAAACCCACCCACCACCCACTTGGTAGCCACTGTCGACGATTTAACCGACATGCTCGACTTCAACTCCGACGACATTGACGCTATGGACGCCGATGAAGGAGACGATGAAGAATCAGCGCCTATCGAGCCCTGGAACGCCACCTCGTCATATGACGTATACATGGTGGACGCACCCAAAGATGACGGTGAGGAACAGAAGGACGCACCAAAGGATTGTTCCCTCGAAAAGCAGTCAAAGCGGCGACGCAAGCGCCGCCTCAAATCCCGCCTCGACAGAAATAGCGATCACACTGATCCAGCGCTGGAGCAGGGCGAACCGCTGCCAGACAACGGCAATACGGATAATCAAACCGAACAAACAAACCCTATCAATGATAATGGTCCGGACGACACAACACCGGACAGGCACTCGGAGCAGCAGAATGCCCATAAAAGGCTCGTCGCCACTGCAAGGAGCCTCAAAAAGCAAAAGCGGAGGCTAAGGCCATGCAAAATGGGCTCCAGTTCAGATGGAGCAAAATACTCAACACTGCAGCAAGGTACGGCGACAATCGCCCCTCCAAGAGCTACCCAAAGCGGAAGCTGCTACCCGAATTCGATGAGGAGGCCTCAGACCTCCCACAACCAAATATCAAAGCAGCCACCTGGACGGATAGACGACCCCTCTACCACCATAGAACGGCATTCAACGCCGCTCACAATACAACACGCGACCCATGCGAGGGCTCGCACCCAAAGGACGGTGCAACAAGATCCATCTATGGACCACACAAGCACGCCACATCATACAATGCAACACAACAAGCATCCGAACAATGCGGCACACCCGGCTATAAGGGTGCCGCGCACCCCCTATGTTTCACCGATGAGGTGCTGGACCACGAATTCCCAGAGGGATTTAAGCCCGTAAACATAGATGCATACGACGGAACAACAGACCCTGCGGTCTGGATTGAGGACTATATCCTTCATATACATATGGCTCGAGGGGATGATCTCCATGCCATCAAGTACTTACCTCTCAAACTCAAAGGGCCAGCTCGTCACTGGCTCAAAGGCCTCCCCGAAAGCTCCATTGGAAGTTGGGAAGAGCTCGAAGACGCCTTTCGGGCAAACTTTCAAGGGACTTATGTCCGACCTCCGGATGCGGACGACCTGAGTCACATAACTCAACAGCCCGGAGAGTCAGCCCGAATGCTTTGGAATAGGTTTCTTACTAAAAAGAACCAGATTGTCGATTGTCCGGACGCTGAAGCCTTAGCGGCTTTCAAGCACAGCGTCCGTGACGAATGGCTCGCCAGACACCTCGGCCAAAATAAGCCAAGAACGATGGCCGCATTGACAAACCTCATGACCCGCTTCTGCGCGGGTGAGGACAACTGGCTAACCAGATGCAGCACCATTGACCCCAGTACATCTGAAGTTAGAGATGGAAACGAGAAATCACGGCGCAACAGCAATAACAAACGCCGGAATAAAGAAGACAGCATGAAGGGCACAGCAGTAAATGCCGGATTCAAAGTCCCTCGGCCAAACCAAAAGCTGCCCTCCAAAGGCACCAGAGATGAACTGTCCAGCCTCAACAAAATTCTGGACCAAGTATGTCATATCCATAGTACCCCTAGCAAACCTGCTAATCATACCCAGAGAGAATGTTGGGTCTTCAAGCAGTCCGGCAAGCTTAACGCCATACACAAAGGGGAAGATACACCAAGTGAAGACGAGGACGAGCCTCCCAATCAAGACAAAGGGGAACAAAAGAAATTTCCACCCGACGTCAAAACAGTAAATGTGTTACACGTGATCAAGAGAAAAAGCAATGCGGCACTCCCTGAAAAATATACCCAAGTGCCCATCACCGTGAAGTCCCGCCATTGGTCGTCTCAACCGATCACCTTCGACCATCGTGATTACGCATCAAGTATCCGGCATGCAGGATGGGCTGCACTGGTATTAGACCCAGTAATTGGCGGATACCACTTCACACGAGTCCTGATGGATGGCGGCAGTAGCCTAAACATAATATATCAGGGTACAATCCGCGGGATGGGGTTAGACCCAAGACAAATTCGCCATAGCAATACTACCTTTAAAGGAGTAACGCCAGGCCCAGGGGCTCGTTGTACGGGCTCCCTCCTACTACAAGTTATATTCGGCTCCCCCGACAACTTCCGTCGCGAGCATTTAACTTTTCACATCGCTCCGTTTAAAAGTGGCTATCAAGCACTACTCGAACGCGAAGCTTTCGCTCACTTTAATGCAATACCACACTACGCCTCCCTAACACTCAAGATGCCCGGTCCACGTGGCATCATTTCAGTGCACGGAAGTATCAAGCGATCTCTGCGCGCCGAAGAGAGTGAGGCTGCCTTGGCAGCCGCACACTAAAGGCGCCCGGACCAGCAAAAGCATCGAATAGGTCGTCAAGACCTCAGACACAACTAACCAAATCCGGCGCCGCTGCTCATATCAAATAAACAGTCACACCCCTATCTTTCAAAAGTACAAGGGGCTCAACGCACGCAGACGAGTGGCGATTTCTTCTTATCTTGAATTATACATGGTTTCTTTAGAAAACTATCCTTTTGCACGACAATCTTTTTACCTAAATTCCTCTCTTTTACAGATGATCATCGTGCTACACCCGTCCAGGATACGGCACAACGGAGACACATGCGCAGACGTGCAGCAGGGACCCGACCCAAGGATTCTTTTCAGATTAAGACCCTGCGTAAACCTTTTTTACTGTCTCTTGTTGATACATATCCACCATTGAGAAGGATGCTGACGTCTTGGCATGTGGCCACGCCAGAACAATGCACGTACCTGGACACAAGGGGCTTCTTACAAAGGCCATTCTTCAGGCCCGGTTTATACCACAAAGACCGAATACCTTAGGGAGTGTTCGGCGTCGCGAGTTTGGCCCTATATGCATCAGCTCCGAATCATTGTCTTTGGTAAATGTTGGGTTTGCCCAGCTCCTGTGTTTTGGTGCCTTACGTTCCGCTTTACCGGCTAAGGTAGCACCAGGAGAACTACTGCGGTTGTGCCCTGGTTCATCCGGACGAGCGCCTCAGTAGAGAAAGCCGAAAACTGACTGTCATGATCTAGCGTGAGACTGGTCAACCACTCGATGTCCCATGGGAATGTTAGAATTCCTCCGCCTTAACCAAGGGCCGCTTTCCGGCCAGGCATATACGCACCCCGGGATCGGGAGAGTGCAGAGCCACCAGGGGCTATCTAGTAGCCCCACTGTCAAACTCCTATGGCTAAGTGAAAGTGTTAAAGCATTATAGTCCGGTTGCCTCGCTCGCTCCGCTATCACCTCCTTAATAGGACCAAGACATTGGGTTAAGCATGAACGCGTGTTTTTGTGAAAACCTCCGCATTATATGCGTGGGGGTTGAAGCCGACGACTGCAATCTTTCAGGTTATACACATGTATACATAAACGGCCGCCCAACAGGCATCACTTTACTTTCAGGCAAAAGTATAAAAGTAGCCTCATAAAAATTTAAAAAGCATTTCACTTATAATGAGATTACATGTCAATCAAACATAATATTTTTTGAGCACTGGGTCTCTATCAAACGAGCACCCTCAAGAACTTCCTCAAAGTAGTGCTCAACAGCCCTTCGACCTATGGCCGAATCCTGCGCTGCAATAGTGGTAGCATCCATCTCTGCCCAGTATGCTTTAGCACGGGCAAAGGCTATCCGTGCGCCTTCTATGCACGCCGACCTCTTCATCGCATTTATGCGCGGCACCACATCGAGGACCTGCTACACCAAGCTGAAATAGCTGCTCGGTTTTGAACTTCCGGGCCATAGTTGATCCACAACAGACCTCATGGAGAGTCCAGACAACTTATTTAGTTCGGCCCATTCGGCTAATTGGTCCGTCAATGAAAGTGGACGCTCGGGAGAAAGGAATTGCTTCCAAAACAGATGGTCTACTTCACGGTCCGTCTGACTCTGGAAGTACTTGGCCGCATCGGCAGCGCTCGCCGCCAAATCCATATACGCATCCTCCGAACTCCACAGCCGATCCAGAGGGGCATACCGTGGATCTCCGTACTTCCTCTGCAGCATAAAGGACTTCTCGGCTACAATATCTCCTGCTTCCCGCAGCTCCTCCTTCTTTGCCCTCATAGTAGAGCGGAGGTCTTTTCCCGTTACAGCAGCCTTCTCAAGGTCTGATGCCTTCGCCTGGTTTTCCTTTTCAAGAGCCAGGCAACGGTCTACGGCGGCTTTTAATTCTACGGCCATATAGGCCATCTTCTTCCGGCTCTCACCATGTGCGGCCTTCTCGGCTCACAACTCTTCGGCCGCCTTCAAAGCAGCCGCATTACCCAATCTTGCTTGTTCCTTGGCTCGGGCAAGTTCCGCCCGCAAGGCTTCAATAGTGGCAGCTCCATCTACAGTCATAACATGTTAAAAACACTGGCATCATACTCTTCCTATTTGGCGTTTACCAGACAAGGATACTTACCCTACGCCTCATCAAGCCTTCTGTTTACAAGCTCGATGTCGGCATCTGCCGCATCCAACCGCCGTTCTAAACAGGCAAACTGGCTAGTCCGGCTGGCCACCGGAGCTTCCATCTCCTGCACATAAAGGTAGTATGGTTATTACCTAGGAATATGATCCTCCGTTCGTCATCGTTCCCGACGACAACCAGAGTCTCAGGGGCTACTATCTACACCGGGCACACATAGCATGTGCAGGACTATTACACATTCCTTTTTACGTACCTCAAAGCCTGTCAGTAGACTCATAAAAGCTTCATGCAATCCGCTTTCGACGGACGATATCCTCTCCATCACCATATTCATCAGCACACGGTGATCATCTAAGATGGCCGCTCGCCCCACCAACTCCCTCAGAACGTCTGATCGCACACTAGACGGCGCCAGACTCTTTTGTCTACCCTCTTCGGGAGCCGGACACTGGGAGCCTCGGGGATCAATTGGATCACCTTCTGGCCTCTCCGCACTCGGAGAGGCCCTCTGCGATGACACTTTAGGGTCGCCCGCTTCCGGAGCGGAGGAGTCCGGAGGAGGCGTCTCGCCCTCCATCATCTCTGGAAGAAGATCCACCAAAGACGAGCTCATTTGAGAGGGGCTAAGGCCCAAACTGCACAAATATATGGGGTGGTTATTTTCTCAGAAGAAAAAGATGGCATATCTGTACTATTAAAGTTTTCGGGTCACTTACGACTCCCGGGAGAATTTATCCCCCCGCGGACTTTGTGCGGCAGCGCCGCCCCCCAAGGTAGGGCCCCCGATAGAAGATTTCTTCTCCCATTTGGAAGCTTCGGCTTCCGAATTCCCGGGCGTAGTCCTTTTCCTTTTCCGGTCGTCTTCCTTCGTGGAGACGCCCGCTCCCTCGGTTAGAATAGGTAGCGTTGGGGGCCCGCGTCCGCCCGTATTACCCTCCACAGTATCTTCCTTCAAGGGATCCGGGCAAGGTGCGGTCTGGAGCATCTTTTCCAATACCGGATTCTCCAAACCCTCAGGGAGGGGGGCCGAACACCGAATCAACTTCGCCTTTGTTAGCCAGTCCTGGTCGAAAAAGCAAACTCTCAATAACTTCGTAACGAAGGAAAGATAATATGTTCGGCCAGAAGATTCTTTACCTGTTCGGCGGCGCGGTTACTGCTCAGGCCCATGTCCTCGGTGATTTCCGGCGCAACCTTCTGTACCCGTGAGATCCCATCTTGGGGCCTTTTCCGGCATCTTGCCGGAGGGGGATTCGATCACGGAGGGCTTCTACATCAACACCATTGCCTCTCCGATGAAGCGTGTGTAGTTTACCAAAGACCTACGGGTCCTGTTGGGGATATTACTATCAGCTAAGACCCACCCAAGAGGGGCCGGGTCAGCCTTAATGGCGGGTTACATAAGAAGCCCAATATACAGTCAAGATGATAGTTTATTAGTATATATAGAAAGCCCAAAGGCCTCGGGCCGGCTCAAGGCCCATTATTGTAAACCGCCATATGTGCGGAAAGACTTGTAAGGAAATGCATGTAAAGGAAGTCACCGAGCCGAACACGATTATGAGCCGGCCGGGACTCTGTAAGCCACCAGGCGTCGACCTGTGTATATAAGGGGACGACCCGGTGGCGGCTCAGGACAAGAGACAACCAAGTCAAAACCTCAGCAATACCAATCCCAACTAGACATAGGCTTTTATCTTCATCGTAAGGAGCCGGATGTCCACACCGACCTCATCGAAATGGCTCAGCGCACCGGGTCCGCCCGTGTTCAATCTGTCATGAAGCGTGCCTTCGTAGGCTACATCCATGGCGGTGAATACTCCGAACGATCGATGGAAGGTGGGGAGACAGCCATCTGCTCTGATACGACATCATCAACAGGGGAGACAGACTCGTTGTACCAACTGCAAGACGGCTTTCTCGGGGGCTGTTCCGATGGCAGCAGTATTCCAGACCCCCTTGAGCCACCAAATTGGGCCGGAGTCTTCATGGCGGGGATGCAGCCCAGGCAGAACTCCACCGCAGCAACATCAGCAGCCACCGCATCGGCAGCTGCCGGGTCAGGAGACCCCGCTCGCCCCCCAGCTTAGGTTCTCATGGACCTCATGGATAAACTAATGACTCTGTTAACCGCTGCGGTAGAGCCGGCGGTTAAAGCCCAGCATGACGCAGAAGTGGCACGCATGCAGGAGGAGATGGTGCAAGATAAGGAAAATTTGGCCGCGGAGGAAGCCCAGATGGTAGCAGAACGAGCAGCTTTGGATGCTCGTGCTCAGCAGCTTCAAGCAGAAACCTTCCGGCTGTCCATGGACCTTAATGCATCAAATGAAGTCATGAGGAGGAGGCGTCAGAAAACTCAGTCGCGTCAGCCTCTAACACTGGATCCGAGGAATCTGTTCCATACACCCGGAGCTTGAGGGAGCAACCCGCCAGAGGCAAACCGGGTCGCGACGCCCGGTGCACCAGTTCAGCCACGCACCATGGAACCGCCACGCATAAATATAGCTCCTCGTTATATAGCAATACCCCCGGGTCACTTTTCCAACCCCATGGAGAACCTCATTGTAGCGTCGGCCCGTTTGGCGGCTCTCCCAATGGAGGGCGACTCGCCAGCAGCAATTGAGACCCGGAGGGTGAGAGAACTGCTTCAGACAGCTTTGGCCCAGCAGGATGCATACTCCTACAGTCAATACAGGATTCATTCAACTCCTCTCCCAAGCGAGAGCCCGAGTTACAGTAGGCACATGCAATCTGCAGAAATGTCAAGTAATGCTCAACATCACAACCGGCCATATAGGTATGAGACGGTGCGGGCTAGAGCTCTTAACTTGGCGGATCAGGAGAGGATTCGTCAAGAGGCGGAATGGGCGGCTCAGATAGCAGCAGAACATGCGGCTCACCAATCCTTTCCGGCTTATCCAGCAACCTTGGTTGAGGCAGGAGTGGCTACAAGAACCGGAGGCGTACCTTGCCTGGTCCCAGCCATACGCAATGAGTAGTTGCCCAAGGATTTCATGGGACCTCGTAAGGTGCCTAACTACATGGCTGACTTACAGCCAGGGGCTTGGATTGAGAGTTATGAGATGGCTATGGAGCCGTTGGAGGTTAGTGATGCTGCAATGGCTAAATATTTTACCATAATGTTGGATGGAACGACTCGAACCTGGTTGAAAGGATTACCACCCAATTCCATCGGCTCATGGGCAGAGTTGAAGGCACGGTTCATCCAGAACTTTAAAGACACGTGTAAGTAGCCAATGTCGATTGTGGATCTGACCAATTGCAAGCAAGAGGATGGAGAATCTACAACCCATTGGGTGCGCCAGGTCAAGGAAATAATACATTCATCTGATAAGATGGATGCCGGGTCAGCAGTTTTGATGTTGGAGAAGAATTGCCGTTTTGAACCTCTGAAGCAGAAGTTAGGGCGGCTTAAACGAGACTGTAAAGACATGGGAACGTTGATGGCGGCTCTTGTCAAGTATGCCGATTCTGATACCACCAAAGACCCGGTGTCTGATGAAGAAAAGGCAACAAAGTGAAAGAAGAACAGCAATGGCAAGGGTCACCAGCATAACCAGGCAAATCAAGGAGGTAATAAGCGTAAGGCTGATGAGTTTGTTGCTAATACTAATGCACAGGGTGGTAATCAACGGTGCAAGGGCAGACAGCCCCCTCGATCGGGCGGGTCAGGCCCCACCCTTGAACAGCTGTTGAATGAACCTTGTCCCAAACACGGCACCAGGGAGAAGCCAGCTACCCACTTGTGGAAGGATTGTACGATCATGAAGGCATTTAAAAATTCAAACGCATTTGATGGGGGTCATGGTCCGGGTGGTGGCTCAGGCGGCTTTCAGGGCCCGGGCGCCGGTTCAAGCGGAGGAGGTTTTCATGGTCATCCTGGTCACCAGGGGGATATAATCAGCAAAACGGCCAAGGGAATCAACAGCAGCAGCAATTTGGCTAGTAGAGCAATCTGAAGCAGTTGAGTAGCAGACAGTATCATGTCTTTACTACCAGTTTATGTAAGAGAGACCAGAAGCTCCACAAGAGGGCCGTTAATGCTGTTGAGCCGGCAGTTCCATGTTACTTACGTTGGTCAGAGCAGCCCATTGTATGGAGTAGAGAGGACCACCCGCCCCGGGTTGATAATCCGAGTCACTTGGCGTTAGTAGTGGCACCTCAGGTTGGTGGATACAAATTTACTAAGGTACTCATGGATGGAGGCATCAGCATCAACATCCTTTACTATGAGACGTTTCGCCAGATGGGATTGACGGATAAAAATCTTAAACAATCCAACACTGTTTTTCATGGTGTGGTGCCTGGTAAGTCGGCATACCCAGTTGGTAAGATCGAGCTGGAAGTAGCTTTTGGAGATGATATGACTCCAGAGCAGAAAAATTAACCTTTGAGGTGGTTAAAATCAAGAGCCCATATCATGCTCTGTTTGGGCGGCCGCCTTATGCCAAGTTCATGGCTCGGCCGTGTTACGTATATTTTCAGCTCAAGATGCTGGGTCACAAGGGCACCATTACAGTCCATGGGAGACGGAAGATAGACTTGGAATGTGAAGAGGGGGATGCTGCTTATGCTGAATCTGATTGCACAACAGAGGAGTTGAAATTCTACAAGGATCATGTTGACCCGGCGGACATGACGTCATTAAAGAAACCAACAACAGAGCATGAGCCGGAATTAAAGTTCAAATCGGCTGATGACACTAAGATGGTTGACTTTGTGACTGGCGATTCATCCAAACAGTTCATCATCAGCATAAACTTGGATCCTAAATAGGAAAGCGCGCTCATCGAGTTCATCCGTGAGAACTGGGACATCTTTGCATGGAAACCTTCAGACATGCCGGGTGTCCCGAGGGAACTCGCTGAGCACACTCTTAATATCGATCCAAAGTTCAAACCTGTCAGACAGTTTCTTCGCCGGTTCAATGAAGAAAGGCGCAAGGCCATTGGAGAAGAGGTGGCCTGGCTCTTGGCGGCCGGGTTCATTGTGGAGGTCTTCCACCTAGAATGGTTACCTAACCCAGTGCCCGTGCTCCAAAAGAATGGCACTTGGCGTATGTGTGTGGATTACATAGATTTAAACAAAGCCTGCCCGGCTGATCCTTTTGCTCTTCCCCGTATTGATCAGATCATTGATGCTACGGCGGGTTGTGCATGGTTGAGTTTCTTAGATGCTTACTCCGGGTATCATCAGATTAAGATGGTAGTCAAGGATCAAGAGAAGACAGCGTTTATAACTCCGTTTGGGGCTTTCTGCTATGTGTCTATGCCTTTTGGGCTCAAGAGTGCTCAGGTGACTTACCAACGGTGCGTGCAGAATTGTCTTCATGATCAAATATGGCGCAATGTTCATGCCTATGTGGATGATATAGTAGTGAAGTCTAGGGAAGAGGAAACCTTGGTCACAGACTTGAAAGAGACTTTTGATAATCTTCGGATTTACAAGATGATGCTTAACCTGGCCAAGTGTGTTTTTGGAGTGCCAACCGGCAAGCTTTTGGGTTTTCTGGTGTCTAACCGAGGTATTGAAGCTAACCCGGAGAGGATCAAGGCAATTACATCCCTAGCCAAACCAACCTGCGTTAATGATGTTCAACGTCTGGCGGGTCGTGTGGCTGCTTTGAGCTAGTTCATAAGCCGGTTAGGGGCAAAGGCTATGCCTCTGTATTAGTTGATGAAGAAAACAGATGTGTTTGTTTGGAGCGATGTTGCGAACGCTTCTTTTGAGGATCTGAAGGCACAATTGGCTGAGCCGCCGGTCCTAGCTGCTCCAATTGAGAAAGAGCCGCTATTGTTATACGTAGCTGCCAACTCACGGGCTGTTAGTGTGGCTATGGTGGTAGAGCGCAAGGAGGCTGGCAAAGAGCATCTGGTTCAGCGGCCGGTTTATTATGTCAGTGAAGTGCTAATTGAGTCTAAGCAACGATATCCACATTGGCAGAAGCTTGTTTATGGGGTGTTCATGGCAAGTCGGAAGCTTAAGCATTACTTTAAGGGACATCCAATCACTGTGGTTAGCTCTGCTCCTTTGGGAGACATTATTCAAAATAGAGAAGCTACAAGGCGAGTGGCCAAGTGGGCAATTGAGCTTGGGTCTCATGGGTTGAAGTATGTTCCACGCACTGGGATTAAGTCTCAAGCCCTGGTTGACTTCATCAATGACTGGACAGAGATGCAGATATCAGAAGAAAAGCCGGACAACACATATTGGAAGGCTCGGGGGCTGGAGTTGTATTAACTTCCCCACGAGGTGATAAATTTTGTTATGTGTTACGATTGATGTTTCCGTGCACTAACAACGCAGCAGAGTATGAAGCATTGCTCCATGGTCTTCGAGCCGCAAAGGAGATGAGCTTGAGCCGGGTCAAATGTCTTGGTGATTCAGATCTAGTGGCTCAGCAGGTGTCTGGCAAGTGGGATTCCAAAGACCCTCTCATGGTAGCTTATCGTCGAGAGGTCGATGCTATTGCAGGGTATTTTAAAGGTTATCAGGTGGAACACATTGACCATCGAAAGAACAAAGCAGCTGATGCTTTGAGCCGGCTGGGGTCTCAACGTAAGACGGTACCACCGAATACCTTTTTAGATATTTTGCATAACCCCTCTATCAAGTTGCCCATAGAAGAAGATTTAGCTGTTCCTGACCCGGAGGCGCTGTTGGTGGCGGCTCTTCATGTCATCCCAGATTGGACGGTGCCGTTCTTGGCTTACATGACCCGGGGAGAATTGCCAGCAGATGAGACTCTGGCTCGACAGATAACCCGGCGGTCTAAGTCCATGACAATTTCGGATGGAGAGTTATTTCATCGAAGTGATTCCGGAGCGTTTCAACAGTGTGTTTCCCCTGAAGAAGGTCAATAAATCCTTCGTGAGATCCATGAAGGCGATTGTGGTCATCACGCCGGGTCAAAATCTTTAGTGGCCAAGGCGTTTCGTCACGGTTTTTACTGGTTGACGGCTCACGCTGATGCAGAAGCTTTAGTCAGGAGATGTGATGGGTGTCAGAAATTTGCACGACGAGCGCATGTGCCGGCACAAGAGCTCCGGATGATTCCAATCACTTGACCGTTTGCAGTCTGGGTGCTTGACATGGTGGGACCTTTCAAAAGGTCTAAGGAAAAGAAGACACATCTCCTGGTGGCTATTGATAAGTTCACTAAATGGGTTGAGGCGGAGCCTGTGAGTAAGCGTGATGCAGCCACGGCAGTTCAGTTTATGAAGAAAATAATCTCCCGTTTCGGTTTTCCACACAGTATTATCATAGACAATGGCACTAATCTGTCCCAAGGGGCTATGGAAGAGTTTTGTCCGCGAGAGCACATCCGGCTTGATGTTTCTTCTGTAGCTCATCCTCAATCCAATGGTCAAGCTGAGAGAGACAATCAGGAAATTCTGAAAGGGCTAAAACCCCGGCTTATGGTTCCTTTACAGCGAACGCCGGGTTGTTGGGTAGAGGAGTTGCCTTCAGTGTTATGGAGCATCAATACTACACCCAACAGGTCTACGGGTTACACACCCTTCTTCATGGTTTATGGGGCAGAAGCAGTATTGCCCAGTGACATCCGTCATGACTCGCCCCGCGTGGCGGCTTATGTTGAAGCTAACAATGAAAAAGCCAGACATGATGCACTTGAGTTATTGGATGAAGAAAGAGACTTCGCAGCAGCACGATCAGCAATCTATCAACAGGACCTGCATCGTTATCACAGTCGCCGGGTTAAGACCAGGACTTTTCAGGAAGGCGACTTGGTGCTCCGGCTCATCCAAGATCTTTCAGATGCACACAAGTTATCCCCGCCTTGGGAAGGACCCTTTGTGGTCAACAAAAATTTAAACGACGGGTCTTACTACCTCATTGACGTTTGAGAGCACGCAGACTCACGTAAGTCAGAAGAGGAGACCCGCTGACCGTGGAACATTGCTCAACTTCGGCCATATTATACCTGAGCCACCGGCTCTCATCATGTACATACGTTCACGTTGTATATACGATGATAAGCAATAAAGTAAGACCATCAGTCTCTTTTCTTTTCAAAGATTATGCATTTTTTTCACAAATGACTATTAAGGAGCTGATCATATTTGAATCAAGTTTAACCTTTTCTAGTCCGGCTTATGGTCGCTTGGGGGCTTCCTGTTCAAACATAGGTCGTATGCGAACCAAAGAGAACATAGCTATCGTAACCCTCTTGATCGGCTCAACGCCAAACTCACTTGGGGGCTTCTTGATCATATCCGAATCATAGCTTAACCCCTTTTGAGCCGACTTCGATCGTATTCGAATCAGGGTCGTTAAAAACCTCTCAAGGTCATTTGGGGGCTTCCTGTTCAAACATAGGTCGTATTCGAACCAAAGAGAACATAGCTGTCGGTACCCTCTTGATCGGCGCAACGCCAAAGCCATTGGGGGCTATATGGTCGTATTCGAACCTTAGCTTAACCCTTTTGGTCCGGTTTACTGATCGTATTCGAATCAGAAACCCCCAATCTTTTGAATACAGAGTTAAAATTATGTTTGTTGCTTGCCTTTGAGTTTTTGCTGTTTCAATATTACAAATGAGTTAGCCTGGTTTTATTCGCCGGCTCAATTATTAGACAGCACATCCGCCCAGGTTGTTCAAACCGGTGGTCTAAGGATCTAAAGGTACGAGCAACTGCGATATGATTATTGAATATTCAAGGATTATTAACTTTCATACATATTGAATTATCAAGTTTGTCACCCGGGTTATTTGAGCCAGCGGCCTAAGAATCAACAAGGACAAGGTATAATTCTTATTTACACGCGCTTACTGGCTGCGTTAATGTCACATCCTAGCTAGTCATGCATTAGAGTGTTGCATCATGTTTACTTTTTCATCAGAAACTTGAAATGGGGATGACAGAACCCCCAGTCCCCTCTGAAACCAACTAGGGTTACTAAAATAATTTTTCAATGAACCTGAAATGCCCTTCTAAAATGTCCATCATTTTAGCCTTGGTTCAGAACCTCTGACAAAAGTGGTGCACAATTTTCTAGGCCATCATAGGGTCTTTGAATTAAATCATAGATATTTGAATTTGGGCATTTAAAATAATATAAAATATTTAAATGCTCAAATATCTCCAAACTAAAATGTTTCATGTTGGAAATAATCCAACTATGGACCAGGAGTAGTTTGGTGAATTTTGGAGTTGCCTAGGTATTTTATTTAATTCAACAAAGTTGCAGATATATTAAATAAACAGAAAACAGAAAAAAGAAAGGGGAAGACTTACCTGTGCGGCCCAGCCAGCCGGCCGGCCCAGCCAGCAACCGACCCAGCCCAACACTGTAGCTCCCCGTCGTCTTCCTCCCCACGCCCCGAAGCTGCTGCGTGCTCGCGCGCGCGCGGCCGCGCGGCCACCTCCTGCTTGCCGACACCCTCCTGGCCGCGTGGACGACGTCCGCAGCCCGTCCCGATCCCCCCTGCTCTCGCTCACTCTCCCCCGTTTCTCCCTCGCTCTCTCTCGCTCTCGGCCGAAGCACACCGTCGCCGCCGTTCGCCGTAGCCACTGTCTCCGGCCACCCCTCGCTCCCCCGAGTAGCTCAGAAGCTCCGCCACAACTCCCTCTTCCTCCCCACCGCTCCACGAGTCCCCGGAAGCCCTGCATCGCCGCCACGTCGCCGTTCCCCTCTTCGGGCTCCGACCACCGTCGCCGACGAATTCGCCGTCTCCAGCGCGTCCCCGAGCCCGCTTCAACGCCCACTGAAACCGCGGTGAGCTACGCCACCGTTTCCCCCTCTTCTCCCCCTCGTTCCCTCACCGTAGCTTCATCTCCACCACGGCCGAACCTCCGCCGTCGCCGAGCTCGCCGTCGACGCAGCTCCGGTGACCATTTGGTCACCCCGGCGAGTCCAACGCGTTCACAGAACCCAGTAGAGCATCCCTAGCGCCTCACTTTGCTCGACTTCGAGCTCCAGCACCACTCCCGTGCACGACCGAACCCCGGCGGCCGCAGCCGAGCTCACCGCCGTCAACTCCGGCCACCCCGATCCCAACGGACTCCGCCAAGAGCCGCGGGTCGTCCTCAGCTTCACTCCGGTGGTCGCCGCGTTCCATTTGGTGGCTGAAACGACCAAAACCACTATCGCCGCCGCACTGTTGGTCGCCGCCGGCCAGAACTCCGGCGAGCTGACGTGGCCTAGTTAATTAGCCACTAACCCACCACCTACTGACGCTGACAAGTGGGCCCAGGGCTTAGTCAAAGCTAACCAGCCCGGGGTCAACGCGGGATTAGCCCCTGTGACACTGACGTGTGGACCCCACACGTCAGGTTTGACCCGAGCCAGCCCTGTTGACCTGCTGATGTCACTGTGATGTCAGGCTGACGCAGTAAATGATATTTCTGGATTTAAATTAAATCAGGAAATTCCAGAATATTAATTAAACTTCAAAAATTCATAACTTTTATTCTGTAACTCCAAATTGGACAAATTATATATGAAAAATGATCAGAAAAATCCAATCTATCCATCTGTACTATTTTCATGCATGATCAAACAAGTTAAATTGATGTTTTAAACAGAACAAGAAAAGGCACTTTAAAAGGCCATATTTGAATTTGGAATTTGAATCTTTGATTCAAATTTGCTCAAACACTTCTGGCTTTAGTTGCATTAGCCCAACACACTCATATTGCCATGTTTCATGCATGCATCATATTGTTGCACATTGTTTGGTGATGCCTGTGTATCGTTATCCTTTGCGACAGGATCTGTTCCCGAGGAGTACCGTGATTACCCTAACGAAGAACCGTATCCGTGCAACGAACCATCAGGCAAGCAACCAACCATTTGATCATATCGATACAATCCCATGTTCTCGCTCCTGCTCTCTTTTACTGCATTAAGACAACGCGATTCAAACTGCTGTGTGCTACGGTAGTTGAACCCATTTCCTCTGCATGACCTGTCATTGCCACAGTAACTAGATGAAACCCACTAGCATGTGTAGGAGTTGATTGAGCCATATGTATGTGTTGTTCCTACCTTGCTATGCCTGCTATGCTTAGAGTTGTGTCAGGTCTAGTTCATCTGGGTGATGGGCTAGAGTGAAATGATTATGTCGGTAATGAGAGTGGTGTGGTGAACACGATTTGGTAAAGGTATCGATGAGAGGCCATGTAGGAGTACATGGTGGGTTGTTTCATTGAAGCCGACCTTAAGCACTGAGATCTGTATGTGTGATTTAAGAATCAGCTACTACCATGCATTGGGCCCGAAACCAATGGACCCTCTCGACTTCTTATTCACCCTAGTTCTCCGTCCAGGAGTTGCAAGTAGTTTCTGGTGTTTGTAGCCTACTGGAGGCCGTGGACAGCGCTGACCGTAGGGGTGGGCTGTGATGCGGTAGGTACGTGGCACGGTGTACCGAATACCCGTTAGGTATCTCGGGAACCCTGTTCACATCGTTCGGGGCCGTATGGGAAACCTCGGCCAGACTCCCTGCGGATGGAACCTGAATAGGCGATAAACCTGGACTGGAAGCTTAGGTGATTAGGTAGGTCGTGGCCGACACCCACGTTGGGCTTCCGCTTGAAGGTTGCCGAGTACATGTCGTGTAGACGACGGTAAGTGGTGAGAGCGTGTATGAAGAAGTACCCCCTGCAGGGTTAACATGATCTATTCGAATAGCCGCGTCCGCGGTAAAGGACTACTTGGTTGCCTATACAGTTCATAGACAAGTAAATGGAAACTGTTAAAAGCCTCAAGATAAGTGTGAGTGCCGAGGATGGCTCTTCCGTAGGAAGACGGAGGTGGATCCTCGGTAGTGTATTGAAGTGGTGAATAGTGGACTCGTGTGCGCAAAACTATTTCAAATGGAGTATCGTAGGATAGTCTAGCCAAGAGTCAAAGCTGGCTTGCTGCAATAACCCCACCGACCCTTCTTGATACTATGCATGTATGTAGGATCTGATGTAAGTCTTGCTGAGTACCTTTGTACTCATGTTGCTATAATCTACATTTTTACAGAAGACGCTGCAACCCCTTCTGATGGGTTCTATGTAGACGTTGACATCAACGAGTAGGCTAAAGACCCAGGTGGTGACCCTGAGCTTGTGAAGGACCACATAGTATAGCCAGGCTTTCCAAGCCTCTTTTATTTTACTAGTTGTCTGTACTCAGACAAATTACTTTCGCTGTTGGCTTGTATGATTGTATGACTTGTATGTTGGGTCGTGAGACCCGTACCTTTGTGTGTATGTTGTGTATGGCTCCCTGAGCCTTAAATAAAGTACTTGTGTCGTAGAGTCATGTTGTGATGCTTCGTTGTAATTGCACATATCGAGCATATTGTGTGTATGATTGAAATGCTTGGTATGTGTGGGATCTGACTATCTAGTTGTTTATCTTTAGTAGCCTCTCTTACCGGGAAATGTCTCCTAGTGTTACCGCTGAGCCATGGTAGCTTGCTACTGCTCTGGAACACTTAGGCTGGCCGGCATGTGTCCTTCTTCGTTCCTGTGTCTGTCCCTTCGGGGAAATGTCACGCTTTGAGTACCGGAGTCCTGTTAGCCCGCTACAGCCCGATTTACCGGAGTCCTGCTAGCCCAGTGCTACAGCCCGGACCCACTTGCTGATGACCGACACGTTCGAAGCTGGGTCATGGATGCCTGTCCCTGTAAGTCTGTGCCACTTTGGGTTTACGACTAGTCATGTCAGCCCGGGCTCTTTATCATATGGATGCTAGCGACACTATCATATACGTGAGCCAAAAGGCGCAAACGGTCCCGGGCAAAGGTAAGGCGACACCCGTGGGATTACCGTGCGTGAGGCCGCAAAGTGATATGAAGTGTTACCGGCTAGATCGATGTGACATCGAGTCGGGGTCCTGACAGCGTTGGCATCAGAGCCGGACTGCCTGTAGGTTCTCCAAGCCAAACTGGTCGATGTTGAGTCTAGAAATTCTTTAGTTATATGTAGGGGAATTGTTTGTGGGTTGGAACGTAAGGCTCTTTTACTCCTTATACCTTATGACTTTCTGATCTGAGTCAGTCCATTCTTCCACCGGGGGTTAAGGAAATAGGATCTGCTCTCTATATCAGGATCACGAGTTACTAATCAGTAGTACCTTATAAGTTTGATGGATACAAGCCTAGTTCAGTTCTACTACCACATTATGTTGCCAACATGGTTTCAGAACTTTGATATGATGATGTTGAGTGTGTACGAAATCCTTTGTCAAATGTCTCAAAATCCTTTTGAGCATTTACAGCTGTTATGCTGCCGAAATTTTGCTAGAAATTCTAATGCCTTTGCATTATAACTGTGCTTTCAGATGGCCACTCGCGACCTCAATCAAGTGGTTCGCCTGACTCGATGCCTAGATGTACCCGGCCATACTGCTAAGTTGGTCAGGGTAATGACTGAGGCTGGATATCGCTGGTATCCCGAGTACACGGTCGAAGAGCAATTCCGGGACTTCAATCAAAGCCAGTATCTCTGCACTGTCAGGATATTTCCATCTTATCCTGGATCCACTGAGCCTCTTCACTGCTCCTATGGACTCGGGGTTACTATTGAGATGGCTGTGCAGGATGCCGCCTACTCTATGATGACCATTATGCGAGTCAGATCTGGTTTATTTCGGGACTCTGATTTCCGGTATATGCCAGGATCACTTCCGGGAGCACAAGGGTATCTCCAGGCTATCTATGCTGACTCCACTCAGGAGGATTCATGGACTCGCACCACTGCTGAGATGCTCGAGGATAAGGACCGTGAAAATCGGGCCTTAAGGTTAGAGCTCTTCAATACCCGTGCTGACCACTGGGCCACTTTGACTCGGTTCGCACCGGCGGTGCAAGCTGGATATTCAGATATGCGCGATCTCTATCCTGTGAGATCTGCTCTGCCAGACGTGATGGTTTGGCGTGATGTAGGAGGCATCACCCCACCTCGCGGTCCCCGCAGGCCACCGTTTGTTGGTCCAAGGCCTCATCCTAGCCCCTATGGTCCACAAGCTCCGCGAGATCGTCTGTTTCCGGATGAACATGTTGAGCTTCCAGGCTATGGAGGTGACTTCTACGAGGACTACTACGGATCGGTCTGAGTTAGTAGTAGTATCACTAGTTCGCACTAGCTGTGTCGTCTGTTGTCCTGCGTGTCTTGTGGGATATGACCTAGTTTGTACTCTTTCCGGAGATGTAGAAAAATAATGTATAGGAGCTTGGGATGCCTCCGATGAGATGTAATCCTCTTTTCACCGTATTAGTACTTGCTTGGTCTTGTACTAAACCTGTATGGTGTGTATGACGATGGAATAAAGAAGCAGTTTCTGTATCTACCATGTCATACGGATGATCATCTTGCATTCCGAATTATTCCTTACATTATGTATCCTATGTCGGAATTTTATCATTCTGACTAAATCATTGTCTTGTTTACCTAGGATGGTCAACACGCGCGCCAACCCTGCTTCTCAAGAGCAGGCCGAAGGCAGTGAAGCCAGGAATGAAAATCTGCCTCATCCTCCTTCACTAGCCGAGGTGATGATGGAAGCTGAGAGAAACAAGCGGGAGACAAACCGTTTGTTGGAGCGTATTGAACAGAATACAGCACACCATCAGAGGGCTAACGTGGTGTCACTTAGTGATTTTATCAAATTGCATCCACCCACGTTCCACCACTCCGTCGAGCCTCTCGACGCTGATGACTGGCTTCGCAGTATCTCTCACAAACTGCGTTCCGCGCTGGTAGCGGAGGCTGACAAGGTCACCTTTGCTGCATATCACCTTGAAGGCCCCGCCAGTCTATGGTGGGAGAATTATGGAGCTATGCGCCCAGCAGGCCATGTCACAACTTGGGCTGAATTCAGCGACGCTTTCCGTGAACATCACATTCCGGAGGGTCTCATGGACCGCAAGCGTGAAGAATTTTGCAATTTCACCCAAGGCCGACTTTCTGTGGATGTCTATAGCAGAGAGTTTGGTAATCTCGCCCGATATGCAACCGAGGAAGTTTCTACTGACGCCAAGAAGCAAGCAAGGTTCCGCAAGGGCCTTAGTCCTGAGCTTCGCCGCGACCTCCGTCTGCATGAGTGCACATCCTTCTCGAAACTTGTCAACAAAGCCATCAGTGCTGAAACTGGTCAGACTGATTATGACGCAACACGCAAGCATGGTCGTGACATGGGTTCCTCATCCGGTGCTGGTCCTCAGAAGCGCCGCGTGTGGGTACCCAACACCGCCCTGCCACCCAGGTTCACACCGAGGCCATCTTTCCAGGCGCCTCGCCCCGCTCAACAGTCTGCTCCAGCTAAGCCCTATGGGGGTCCAACCAATAATGCTCCTCCATGTACCAGTTCCGTGACTTGTTTCAAGTCTGGGGAATCTGGTCACTATATGCGTGAGTGTCCCCAGACCAACCCCAATCAATCTGCTAAAGTTGTTGGCCGTGGCAAGCCGACAGGAAAAGTGTTTCATGCTAAACCGGTCACCGCTTCACGTGGCCATGTCAACTGTGTCTCTGCCGAAGAAGCTCAAGAAGATCCCAACGTCGTTCTCGGTACGCTTCTTGTTAATTGCCACCCGGCATCTGTTCTTTTCGATACAGGAGCCTCTCATTCCTTTATATCTGAAAATTATGCTCGTTTGCATAACGTTGCATTCTGTGATCTGCCGTCCACTATGGAAATCTCTACCCCTGGGTCTAGATGGCAGACCTCTAGGGTAAGTTATGGAAATGAGATCCAAGTCGATAGACTTGTTTTCCTTGCGTCTTTGATAGCCCTTAAATCTTCAGATATTAATATCATTTTGGGTATGGACTGGATGTCAGCTCATCATGCCAAAATTGATTGCTTCTCTAGGACTGTTCAACTCACCCACCCTTCGGGCAAGATAGTCAATGTCTTGACCCGAATAGCCAAGCGACAATTATATTCTCTTAACGCCAGCCCGTTGCCAGACCTTGAGGACGTTCCGGTAGTCCGTGACTTCCCGGATGTCTTTCCAGAGGAATTGCCAGGTGTTCCACCTGACAGGGATGTTGAGTTTGTAATCGACCTCATCCCCGGAACCATTCCGATTGCTAGAAGACCCTACAAGATGGCACCCCTAGAGCTAGCCGAGCTTAAGAAACAACTCGATGAGTCCTTAAAAAAGGGTTTCATCCGCCCTAGTTCATCTCCGTGGGCTTGCCCCGTCCTATTCGTCAAGAAGAAGGATGGTACGGACCGGATGGTTGTAGATTACCGACCTGTCAATCTGGTCACGATCAAGAACAAATATCCACTTCCCAGGATCAACGACCTGTATGATCAGCTCGCTGGATCCTCAGTCTTTTCCAAGATGGATTTGAGGTTGGGATACCATCAAATCAAAATCAGAAACGGGGACATTCCTAAAACGGCCTTTGTTACTCGTTATGGCCAATACGAGTACACCGTCATGTCCTTCGGTTTAACCAACGCTCCAGCCACCTTTTCTCGGTTAATGAACTCAATCTTCATGGAGTATTTGGATAAATTCGTCGTAGTTTATCTCGATGATATACTCATCTACTCCAAGAACGAGGAAGAACATGCCGAACATCTAAGACTAGTGTTGCAGAAACTTCGTGAGCATCGCCTTTATGCCAAATTTTCAAAATGTGAATTCTGGTTGCCAGAAGTGACCTATCTGGGCCATGTAATATCTGGTAAAGGTATTGCGGTTAACCCTGAGCGAGTTCAAGCCGTCCTTGATTGGACTCCACCCGAATCGGTCAAGCAAGTTCGGAGTTTTCTAGGCTTAGCGAGTTATTGTCGTCGTTTTGTCGAGAACTTCTCCAAAGTTGCTAAACCTCTAACCGAACTCCTCAAGAAAGATAAGAAGTTCGAATGGACTCCACAATGTGAGCACAGTTTTCAGGAACTGAAAAGACGCCTGACTTCTGCTCCCGTACTGGTACCGCCAGACTTCTCCAAGGACTTTGTTATCTACTGCGACGCCTCGCGACAAGGACTAGGTTGCATTCTCATGCAAGATCAACACGTAATTGCTTACGCTTCACGGCAATTGCACCCACATGAGGAGAATTATCCTACTCATGATCTAGAACTTGCAGCCGTAGTCTATGCACTTAAGACCTGGCGACATTACCTCCTCGGTAATCGTTGCGAAATATTCACTGATCACCAAAGCCTGAAGTACATCTTCACCCAACCGGATTTGAATCTCAGGCAGAGACGTTGGGTTGAATTGATCACAGACTTCGACTTAGGAATAACCTACACCCCAGGGAAAGCCAACGTCATGGCTGATGCGCTAAGTCGTAAATCTTATTGTAACAATCTGATGTTACAACAAAGTCAACCGCTTCTCCATGAGGAATTTCGGAAGCTTAACCTTCACATTGTACCTCAAGGTTTTCTCTCCACCTTGGTGGCAAAACCTACCCTTACGGATCAAATTATCAAAGCACAAAAGGTAGATCCGGGAATCTCCCGCATCAGGAGAAACATTCAAAAAGGAATTGCGAATTGTTTCTCCATTAATGATCAAGGAGTCGTATACTTCGGGGATCGACTAGTGGTTCCCAAGGTACGCAACCTGAGGCGATTGATCCTTAAGGAAGCTCATGAATCTCCTCTCACCATTCATCCCGGTAGTACTAAGATGTATCAGGACCTACGCCAGAGGTTCTGGTGGACTAGGATGAAGAGAGAAATCGCTCAGTATATTGCTAATTGCGACGTCTGTCGTCGTGTAAAAGCAGAGCATCAACGGCCTGCTGGCACCCTTCAACCCTTAGCTATTCCTGAATGGAAATGGGATAAAATTGGTATGGATTTCATTACCGGTTTTCCCAGGACCAAAAGAGGGAATAATGCTATTTTCGTCGTTATCGATCGTCTTTCCAAGGTAGCTCATTTCTTACCCGTTCGTGAGAGTATAACCGCTAGTCAGCTGGCAGATCTGTACATCTCCCGAATAGTGTCTCTCCATGGTGTTCCTTTGGAAATCAATTCGGATCGAGGAAGTCTTTTCACCTCTCGATTTTGGGAAAGTTTCCAAAATGCTATGGGAACCCGTCTCTCCTTTAGCACCGCTTTCCACCCTCAGTCAAGTGGTCAAGTGGAACGCGTCAATCAGATTCTAGAAGACATGCTTCGAGCCTCCGTTATCTCTTTCAGAATGGACTGGGAGAAGTGCCTTCCATTTGCCGAATTCGCTTACAACAACAGCTATCAATCTAGCTTGGGTAAAGCCCCTTTTGAAGTTCTCTATGGACGACGATGTCGAACACCCCTTAACTGGTCAGAGACCGGGGAAAGACAATTCTTTGGCCCGGATATGATTCAGGAAGCAGAAGAACAAGTTCGTATCGTTCGTGAAAAGTTGAAAACAGCCCAATCTCGTCAAAAGAGTCAATATGACCGAAAACATAAGGCTATGACTTTCGAGGTTGACGAGAAGGCTTATCTTCGGGTCACCCCTCTGAAAGGAACCCATCGTTTCGGTATCAAAGGCAAATTGGCTCCTCGTTACATTGGACCTTTTCGCATTCTTGCCAAACGAGGAGAAGTTGCCTACCAATTGGAACTACCTCCGCACCTCTCCAGAGTTCACGATGTCTTCCACGTTTCTCAACTCAGGCGTTGCTTCTCGGATCCTATCCGTGAAGTGGACCACGAAACGCTTGATCTCCAAGATAATCTTACATATCGGGAGTACCCCATTCGTATCCTCGATCAAGCCGAGCGTACCATGCGACGTCATAATATCAAGTTTCTCAAGGTTCAATGGTCGCACCATTCTGAAGATGAAGCAACTTGGGAAAGGGAGGATCGTCTTCGACTTGAATACCCCGCCTTCTTCTCGGAGGAACCCAAATCTCGGGACGAGATTCTTTTGAGTGGGGGTGAGTTGTCACATCCTAGCTAGTCATGCATTAGAGTGTTGCATCATGTTTACTTTTTCATCAGAAACTTGAAATGGGGATGACAGAACCCCCAGTCCCCTCTGAAACCAACTAGGGTTACTAAAATAATTTTTCAATGAACCTGAAATGCCCTTCTAAAATGTCCATCATTTTAGCCTTGGTTCAGAACCTCTAACAAAAGTGGTGCACAATTTTCTAGGCCATCATAGGGTCTTTGAATTAAATCATAGATATTTGAATTTGGGCATTTAAAATAATATAAAATATTTAAATGCTCAAATATCTCCAAACTAAAATGTTTCATGTTGGAAATAATCCAACTATGGACCAGGAGTAGTTTGGTGAATTTTGGAGTTGCCTAGGTATTTTATTTAATTCAACAAAGTTGCAGATATATTAAATAAACAGAAAACAGAAAAAAGAAAGGGGAAGACTTACCTGTGCGGCCCAGCCAGCCGGCCGGCCCAGCCAGCAACCGACCCAGCCCAACACTGTAGCTCCCCGTCGTCTTCCTCCCCACGCCCCGAAGCTGCTGCGTGCTCGCGCGCGCGCGGCCGCGCGGCCACCTCCTGCTTGCCGACGCCCTCCTGGCCGCGTGGACGACGTCCGCAGCCCGTCCCGATCCCCCTGCTCTCGCTCACTCTCCCCCGTTTCTCCCTCGCTCTCTCTCGCTCTCGGCCGAAGCACACCGTCGCCGCCGTTCGCCGTAGCCACTGTCTCCGGCCACCCCTCGCTCCCCCGAGTAGCTCAGAAGCTCCGCCACAACTCCCTCTTCCTCCCCACCGCTCCACGAGTCCCCGGAAGCCCTGCATCGCCGCCACGTCGCCATTCCCCTCTTCGGGCTCCGACCACCGTCGCCGACGAATTCGCCGTCTCCAGCGCGTCCCCGAGCCCGCTTCGACGCCCACTGAAACCGCGGTGAGCTACGCCACCGTTTCCCCCTCTTCTCCCCCTCGTTCCCTCACCGTAGCTTCATCTCCACCACGGCCGAACCTCCGCCGTCGCCGAGCTCGCCGTCGACGCAGCTCCGGTGACCATTTGGTCACCCCGGCGAGTCCAACGCGTTCACAGAACCCAGTAGAGCATCCCTAGCGCCTCACTTTGCTCGACTTCGAGCT
Organism: Triticum aestivum; assembly: GCF_018294505.1. Taxonomy (NCBI): domain Eukaryota; kingdom Viridiplantae; phylum Streptophyta; class Magnoliopsida; order Poales; family Poaceae; genus Triticum; species Triticum aestivum. The sequence goes on along the minus strand of NC_057809.1, from coordinate 484,834,504 downwards.
CCAGCACCACTCCCGTGCACGACCGAACCCCGGCGGCCGCAGCCGAGCTCACCGCCGTCAACTCCGGCCACCCCGATCCCAACGGACTCCGCCAAGAGCCGCGGGTCGTCCTCAGCTTCACTCCGGTGGTCGCCGCGTTCCATTTGGTGGCCGAAACGACCAAAACCACTATCGCCGCCGCACTGTTGGTCGCCGCCGGCCAGAACTCCGGCGAGCTGACGTGGCCTAGTTAATTAGCCACTAACCCACCACCTACTGACGCTGACAAGTGGGCCCAGGGCTTAGTCAAAGCTAACCAGCCCGGGGTCAACGCGGGATTAGCCCCTGTGACACTGACGTGTGGACCCCACACGTCAGGTTTGACCCGAGCCAGCCCTGTTGACCTGCTGATGTCACTGTGATGTCAGGCTGACGCAGTAAATGATATTTCTGGATTTAAATTAAATCAGGAAATTCCAGAATATTAATTAAACTTCAAAAATTCATAACTTTTATTCTGTAACTCCAAATTGGACAAATTATATATGAAAAATGATCAGAAAAATCCAATCTATCCATCTGTACTATTTTCATGCATGATCAAACAAGTTAAATTGATGTTTTAAACAGAACAAGAAAAGGCACTTTAAAAGGCCATATTTGAATTTGGAATTTGAATCTTTGATTCAAATTTGCTCAAACACTTCTGGCTTTAGTTGCATTAGCCCAACACACTCATATTGCCATGTTCCATGCATGCATCATATTGTTGCATATTGTTTGGTAATGTTGTGTATCGGTATCCTTTGCGACAGGATCTGTTCCCGAGGAGTACCGTGATTACCCTAATGAAGAACCGTATCCGTGCAACGAACCATCAGGCAAGCAACCAACCATTTGATCATATCGATACAATCCCATGTTCTCGCTCCTGCTCTCTTTTACTGCATTAAGACAACGCGATTCAAACTGCTGTGTGCTGCGGTAGTTGAACCCATTTCCTCTGCATGACCTGTCATTGCCACAGTAACTAGATGAAACCCACTAGCATGTGTAGGAGTTGATTGAGCCATATGTATGTGTTGTTCCTACCTTGCTATGCCTGCTATGCTTAGAGTCGTGTCAGGTCTGGTTCATCTGGGTGATGGGCTAGAGTGAAATGATTATGTCGGTAATGAGAGTGGTGTGGTGAACACGATTTGGTAAAGGTATCGATGAGAGGCCATGTAGGAGTACATGGTGGGTTGTTTCATTGAAGCCGACCTTAAGCACTGAGATCTGTATGTGTGATTTAAGAATCAGCTACTACCATGCATTGGGCCCGAAACCAATGGACCCTCTCGACTTCTTATTCACCCTAGTTCTCCGTCCAGGAGTTGCAAGTAGTTTCTGGTGTTTGTAGCCTACTGGAGGCCGTGGACAGCGCTGACCGTAGGGGTGGGCTGTGATGCGGTAGGTACGTGGCCGGGTGTACCGAATACCCGTTAGGTATCTCGGGAACCCTGTTCACATCGTTCGGGGCCGTATGGGAAACCTCGGCCAGACTCCCTGCGGATGGAACCTGAATAGGCGATAAACCTGGACTGGAGGCTTAAGTGATTAGGTAGGTCGTGGCCGACACCCACGTTGGGCTTCCGCTTGAAGGTTGCCGAGTACATGTCGTGTAAACGACGATAAGTGGTGAGAGCGTGTATGAAGAAGTACACCCCTGCAGGGTTAACATGATCTATTCGAATAGCCGCGTCCGCGGTAAAGGACTACTTGGTTGCCTATACAGTTCATAGACAAGTAAATGGAAACTACTAAAAGCCTCAAGATAAGTGTGAGTGCCGAGGATGGCTCTTCCGTAGGAAGACGGAGGTGGATCCTCGGTAGTGTATTGAAGTGGTGAATAGTGGACTCGTGTGCGCAAAACTATTTCAAGTTGGAGTATCGTAGGATAGTCTAGCCATGAGTCAAAGCTGGCTTGCTGCAATAACTCCACCAACCTTTTGATACTATGCATGTATGTAGGATCTGATGTAAGTCTTGCTGAGTACCTTTGTACTCATGTTGCTATAATCTACATTTTTACAGAAGACGCTGCAACCCCTTCTGATGGGTTCTATGTAGACGTTGACATCAACGAGTAGGCTAAAGACCCAGGTGGTGACCCTGAGCTTGTGATGGACCACGTAGTATAGTTAGGCTTCCAAGCCTCTTTTATTTTACTAGTTGTCTGTACCCAGACAAAGTACTTCCGCTGTTGGCTTGTATGACTGTATGATTTGTATGTTGGGTCGTGAGACTCGTACCTGTGTGTATGATATGTATGGCTCCCTGAGCCTTAAATAAAGTACTTGTGTCGTAGAGTCATGTTGTGATGCTTTGCTGTATTCGCACATATCGAGCATATTGTGTGTATGATTGAAATGCTTGGTATGTGTGGGATCTGACCATCTAGTTGTTTATCTTTAGTAGCCTCTCTTACCGGGAAATGTCTCCTAGTGTTACCGCTGAGCCATGGTAGCTTGCTACTGCTCTGGAACACTTAGGCTGGCCGGCATGTGTCCTTCTTCGTTCCTGTGTCTGTCCCTTCGGGGAAATGTCACGCTTTGAGTACCGGAGTCCTGTTAGCCCGCTACAGCCCGGTTTACCGGAGTCCTGCTAGCCCAGTGCTACAGCCCGGACCCACTTGCTGATGACCGACACGTTCAAAGCTGGGTCATGGATGCCTGTCCCTGTAAGTCTGTGCCACTTTGGGTTTACGACTAGTCATGTCAGCCCGGGCTCTTTATCATATGGATGCTAGCGACACTATCATATACGTGAGCCAAAAGGCGCAAACGGTCCCGGGAAAAGGTAAGACGACACCCGTGGGGATACCGTGCGTGAGGCCGCAAAGTGATATGAGGTGTTACCAGCTAGATCGATGTGACATCGAGTCGGGGTCCTGACAGTTAATTTAACAGTTAGTATTAAACCTTATCCTTTATTTATATTTGTCTCTGTTCTTTGAGGTGGAGATACGAGTTGTAAAAGAGGTGTTTAAACCCAGTTGTTTCTAAACCGCCTTGCCAGGTCCTTTTTTTCCTTGTGTTCACAGGAACGGAGTTTAAACATTGCAGAGACAAGCATTAAACGAGGCATAAGAAAAGCATTAAAACATTGGCACCCGGAAGCACAGATTCACATAGAAGTGTTTTATGTGCGCTGGCATAAGCAAACATATGGTGTTTTTAGCAGCTAAGCTATTACAAGGCTTTCTAAAGCCCATGAAGATGATCATTGTCCTTCCCTCACTGGCTCAACATCTTGAATCTACTGGAAGTTGGGTTTTGACCAGTCATAGCCGCTCATGGCGACAAATTCAGCTTCGTCATCAATCAGGCCAACCGGATCAACCTCTGGGGCAAATGTGTCTTCTCTCACTAGTGGGATCAAGTCTGTTACTTTATAGGAAGGTGGGGCCATCTTCTTATTCTCATTATCAAAACCCGGTTGATACTTGTCCACATTGGTATCATCTCCAAGGCTAGTCGCCTGAGGCCGGACTTCACGGACGCAGGCTATAAAGTCATCCTGATCAAAAGGAGACCCGTCCTCCTTCACGGTAGGATAACCCCTTACCACGTCTGCCGGGTCTAGATCTGGTACCCAAGCCTTGGAGCGGCTTAGGGCAGTCAATGCTCCAGCTCACGCGCAGGAGCGTTTCACCTCTTGGAATCTGGCAGGGAGAATGGACAACTTCTTCAAGACGTCACTGATCCGGTTAGACACTTGATTAGTAGGAGAGATGGCAGCCAGAGCTCATTGTGCGCCGATATACAATTGTGTAGTTAAAGTGTACACGGCTTTCATCTTAATCAACGGGTCTTGGTTTAGATTCTTACTTCGTAGACCTACATGCATTTTTCACAGTCAGTTGACGGATCATATTCTGGTTTGACAAGAAACACATATGAAAGATCAAATCAGGAAGCTTACCAAAGATAGCAGCGACCATCTGAGACACCCGGCCTTTTAAACCATTTAGTTCGGTTGAAATTTCCTTCAGAGCTATTTTGGCTGTCTCAGCTCGTCGGGTCAGAAGTATCTTCTCATCTGCCCACGTTTTCTCTTTGACAGCAAAGTCGGTCTTCAACTTCTCCGTTTTAGAAAGGCTTATTTGTAGTTGGGAGGTGGAAGACTTAATTTCTGATTCCTGGTTCGCTAGCCGGGTCTTTGTATCAATCAATTGGGAGTTCAGTTCAGACAATGCATTCTGTGAAAACATTCAGATAAATCAAGACTTGGTTTCAAATTCCAGTATCCAATTTCAAGACTCAAGTCTCAAGTACTTCATGAATAAACCACTTGACACTTGGGGGCTAATGTATGTAAAATCACATTTTTATGACTCTACCAACATATTTGAAGTCCCAAGTCCTTTACAAAGTAACAACACTTGACACTTGGGGGCTACTGCACGCAGTTCAGCAAGTTTTTCAAGTTTAAACCGGAGTGTTAAGTATTTTGAAGGTGGTTTTCATTCTAAAAGTACCGATTCATTAATGCTCAAAATAAACCGGTCCTTGGGGACTATGGGTCATGTTTTGTTTCTATCAGGCAATGATTCAGAGGTAAAAGTCTCAGCCTATATTTTAAGTCTATAGGTTATTCCGTTTCTCTCATAAAGCTGAAGACTTGGGGGCTGAAGGAATATTGGTAAACCGGAAGTAACATACCTCATATTTCAACTGAACTTGCTTGACCATCTCGATCTCAGACTCACGACTGGAGTGGACATGGCTGAGATAGCCGGATAAGATATCACTGGCATTGAGACAGTCATAGTTGGCGATATCAAAGCGAACCTTCTGCCGTTCCAATGTTTCTTGCTTTGCTGTGCATCGAGCCAACACTGTTGGATTCCCCGGCTCAACAAAGCGGCTCCTAGTAATTTGAACATCTAGAGCATGTGGAGATGGCGGGTCGGTTGCGTTTGACGGTCCGATTGTAGAAGGATTGATAGTGGTGTTATCAAGAGACGGCTCCGGAGGATTTGCTTCACTGATAATTGGCGGGTCTTCTGGGGCGTCAGTTAATGGAGAAGGCGGCCTAGCCGGGTCAGATGCTAGTACTGGCGGGTCTTCCACTGGTTTTGTTACCCTCACTTTCTTGGACTTAGCCTGACCACTAAAGAAAAAAAGAAATATATATATATATATATATATATATATATTACAGACAGTGAGCATCAAAGGTACAATTGATCAACCCAAAAGAAAAAAGGATCTCTGATTACCCAGGAGCAGTCTTGAAAGCTGGAAATTGTGTTCGTGATGAATCGCCCGAAGAGCGAGACACCTCCTGAGAAAGTAAAAGAAAGGAGTTAAAAGGAATACAATGAGCAGGATTCATCAAAACCAGTTAAGGGCAGTAATAAGTAAACCTCGTTCGGATGTTTTCGAGGGGTCTGTTCAGGGACGACAGCCGGCTCATCTTCAATCTCAACTTCACAACAGCTTTCATGCTACTGCTTTTTCAAATGAATGTTGGGATCCAAGTAAGCTAAGGGGTTAGAAAACCTTACTTTAGGGATCACTCGTCGAACTTTGTGTCTTGGTAAGGGCTCTGAGTCGGAGGAAATGACAGTTACCTCTGCTTCCCTGGCTTGGCTAGCCCCAATGTCATCCTGGTAAGGATCGGTATCAATAAGATTGTTAAAAAGTTGGCCAAGGGAATCAAGGGCTACCTCCGAGTCAGACAAGTCATCAAGCTTCATTAAATCCTCAACAGTAGTTTTCTTCTTCTTCTTTGATTTCCGGGCTGTCTTCTTGGTGTTCATAGTGGTGGCTTTCGCCTTCTTGGCAGCTTCGTGGTCATATTTCGCCTTCAAGAAGTCAGAATTGGCCTATAAAGACAAGAAGAAAGATCGGTATTAAGTACTAATAGCTGGGCAAAACACGAAGAAAAAGATATCAGAATGTACTTACTTCTGGCGCCGGATTAATCTTGCAGAAGGGACTCAACCCAACAATACTGCAATCCTCGTACTTCCCATTTACCAAAAGGGTTGACATCGAAACAATATCTTCTTCCGTGAGATCAACTGAGCTGTGACGAAGAGAGTTGTCCGGGCTTCCGTCATATTCATACATCAGTTTGGATCGACGGCCTAATGGAATAACCCGCCATGAGATCCAGCAGCGGGTCAGATCTACTCCGGTTAAGCCATTTCCCAACAAAGCATTGGTTCTTCTGATGGAGGGAAGTAGCCTCTTGCGTTCAGCAACAGTGAGCTTATCCGGAAGGGTGAACTTGGAGTCAAGACGACCGGGGCGGTAACCCGGCAGAGGCTTCTCGTTTGCTGGAGAAATATCCTGACAATAAAACCAAGTTTGGTTCCAGTCTTTGGGGTGACTTGGTAAGACGATAAGAGGGAAAACAGCACCCTGGCGGCGCTGAATTGAAATGCCTCCAATTTCTAAGCTAGGACCATTGGTGCATTCGTTCTGCCGGTTTAGGTAAAAGTACTCCCTAAACAGCTCTACGGTGGGCTCTTGCTGAAGATACACCTCACAGAGTACTTGGAAGTTGCAAATGTTGGAAATGGAATTGGGTCCAAGGTCCTGAGGGTGGAGTTTGAAAAAATGAAGGACCTCTTTGAAGAATTTTGAACCGGGCGGTGAGAAGCCACTATTCATGTGATCAGTGAAGACAATCACTTTTCCGTCTTTTGGATTGGGGCGTTCTTCCTCCGGGTCAGGAGCACGATAAGACATGATATTCTTCGACGGCAGAAACCCAATGATGAAGAACTCTTTTAACCGTTCCTCAGTTATAGACGAAGGGACCCAGTTACAGACGGTGGGTGTCTTTGACGGCATGATGTGCAGAGAACTGAAAAATAGATAACAACATGCCGGCTCAGCCTACGGTCATTTATAAAACAAGTAATGGCGGTTTAACTAAGGGATAATGGTATATAAGGAAAAGAAAGCCGGAGTGGTAAGCCGCCATGACTACAGATTTTCTCAGAAGGCAGAATTCAGTTAAGTATTGTTATAAACAAGTTTCACAAGTTGTTGTTATTATTTTGGATCAAGATGGTTCAAAAAAGGAAAATAAATCTAAACCTAAAACTGGCACAGATGAGTTCGTCAGTGCTAAACAAAGCCTCTGAACAGGGAAAAGAATTTGTTTGCATTTGAAACATGGGCGAAATAGCTGCCGCGTTAGTTTTATACTATACCAAGATTAAGAAAGGGCGATGGTGATGAAATCTACAAAGAGTTCATGATGAACAGTAAAGAACACCAAGGAACTCGAAGATCCTAATACGGATCTGATGTCGAGGAAGAAAGGGACTTACAGATGCCGAGTTGTAGCGGAGGTTTGTTGCGGTTTCTTCGGATCTAATCAGGTTGATGTGGCAGCCTGAGTCGATGAAGACAAGATCTGCGGCAGCGGCGGCGGAGCTCGAGCGGCAGAGAAGCAGCGAGAGGAAGAAGACGACCGAAGGGGGAGAATGGAAAAGATCTAGGTCGTGCCTATTTATAAGGGAGTGTGTGAATAGGCGGGCGCGAAAATCAAGGAGACCCAATAATGATTATCCAACTGAACAGACGCCTCTATTCCCAGAAGACATTAAAAATCAAGGATCCGTTGAAAGGTGACATCATGAAAGTTTTTTGTGTTTCAAAAAGATGACGTCATGGCGGGTTAAGGAAATTCTTAGACAGAGGATGGATTCTGCCTAAGTATTGAAGATTGACAAAGAACAAAGTTCAAAGTCAACCTGGGGCCTAATGTTCGGGATATTACTATCAGCTAAGACCCGCCCAGGAGGGGTCGGGTCAGCCTTAATGGCGGGTTACATAAGAAGCCCAATATACAGTCAAGATGATAGTTTATCAGTATATATAGAAAGCCCAAAGGCCTCGGGCCGGCTCAAGGCCCATTATTGTAAACTGCCATATGTGCGGAAAGACTTGTCAGGAAAGGCATGTAAAGGAAGTCACCGAGCCGGACACGATTATGAGCCGGCCGGGACTTTGTAAGCCACCAGGCGTCGACCCGTGTATATAAGGGGACGACCCAGTGGCGGCTCAGGACAAGAGACAACCAAGTCGAAACCTCAGCAATACCAATCCCAACTAGACGTAGGCTTTTACCTTCATCGTAAGGGGCCGAACTAGTATAAAACTCTCTCGTGTCCTTTGTCCCGATTAACCCCTTTAAGCTTCCTAGTGTGATGGCCCTACGACTAAGTCCTTGCTCTAGGACATCTGCCGTGTCAACTCCATGACAGGTCCATAGCTAGTAGCTAGATGGCTTCTTCTCTCTCTTTGATTCTCAATACCATGTTCTCCTCGATGTTCTTGGAGAACTATTCGATGTAATACTCTTTTGCGGTGTGTTTGCCGAGATCCGATGAATTGTGGATTTATACAGCTTATCTATGAATATTATTTGAATCTCCTCTGAATTCTTATATGCGTGATTTGATATCTTTGTAAGTCTCTTCGAACTATTGATTTGGTTTGGCCAACTAGATTGGTTTTTCTTGCAATGGTAGAAGTGCTTAGCTTTGGGTTCAATCTTGTGGTGTCCCTTCGCAGTCACAGTAGGGGCAGCAAGGCACGTATTGTATTGTTGCCATCAAGGATAACAAGATGGGGTTTTCATCATATTGCTTGAGTTTATCCTGCTACATCATGTCATCTTACTTAATGGGTTACTCTGTTCTTATGAACTTAATACTCTAGATGCAGGCAGGTGATGGTCGATGTGTGGAGTAATAGTATTAGATGCAGAATCGCTTCGTTCTACTTGACACGGATGTGATGCCTATGTTCATGATCATTGCCTTAGATATCGCCATAACTTTGCCCTTTTCTATCAATTGCTCGGCAGTAATTTGTTCACCCACCGTAATAATTTCTATCTTGAGAGAAGCCTCTAGTGAAACCTATGGCCCCCGGGTCAATTTTCCATCATATAAGTTTCCGATCTACTCCCTCTGTCCCCGAATATAAGAACGTTTTTGACACTATGGTAGTGTTAAAAACATTCTTATATTTTGGGACGGAGGGAGTATAATTTTAGTTTCTGATTTACTTTCTTTGCAATCTTTTACTTTTCATTCCATAAACCAAAAATACCAAAAATATTACTTTACCGTTTATCCATCTCTATCAGATCTCATGTTGCAAATAACCGTGAAGGGATTGACAGCCCCTTTGTCACGTTGGGTGCAAGTTGGTGTTTGTTTGTGCAGGTATTCGGTGGCTTGTCGCGTTTTCTCCTACTGGATTGATACCTTGGTACTCAAAACTGAGGGAAATACTTACTTTGCTTTGCTGCATCACCCTTTCCTCTTCAAGGGAAAAACTAATGCAAGCTCAAGAGGTAGCATCCACACTCACTGCCTTTTAATCCTATGTCACCACTGTGATAGCCTGGCTTAATAGGGATGATAGACTACTCATATCAATAAGGAATTCCTTCTTTTCCAGGAGCCCATTCGGAGAGAACTCCAAAGTTAAGCGTGCTCAGCTTGGAGTAGTTTCAGGATGGGTGACCGACTATGAAGTTGTTCTCGGGTGCGCACGAGTGAGGACAAAGTGCGCAGAAAAGACTAGTATTGATCTGTGGGGCCAGTCTAGATCCTGCCAGGAGTAATGACCACCAGCGGGTGTGTCCAGGGCGTTACAACCACCCAGTTCGGTCGCCCATACTTGCACTCCAAACCGATAAGGAAAAGAGTTTGACAACGTCGGTCTCCGCACTCTTCATGCCTCTCACGGCACCATCTTCCTTATGACTTGCCCATATACCTCACAGCAGAACGGCCGTGCCGAGCACATTCTCCACACTCTTAATGACTACGTTTGCACGTTACTCTTTCATTCTAACGTGCCCGCTTGATTTTGGCCTGATGCTCTCGCCACCTCTACTCTATTAGTTAACGTTCGTCCATGCCACCCTCAGTGGAACTATGCCCCTCACCAACTTCTCTTCGGCACACCGGCGTCCTACTACGGTCTTCACATATTTCGGTGTCTTTGCTATCCTAGCACTGCGTCCACCACTCCACATAAACTCGCCCCACGTTCCGTCCCGTGTGTCTTCCTTGGCTAACCCTCTAACAGCAAAGGTTACCGGTGCTATGATCATGTCACTCATTGTGTGTACGCCTCGAGGAACGTGTATTTTGTTGAGACGGTGTTCCCTTTCTTTCAGGTCTCTCTGGCTTTGGCCGCGACCTCCGCGCCCCCTACTTGGAGCGATGTGCGGCAATGCCCCCCTGAGCCCCCCCCCCCTCGAGCATGGCGCCTTCTGCCGCCGCCTAGTTTTTTGACTCCCTCCACCCAGGTCGAATCTAACCGGGCTCCCGGGTCCCCGTCTCCCTCCTCTGAGGTTGAGCAAGCGGGCACCCCACCCTCCACCCTGGTTGGCACCACCACCCAGGCGACAGGCTCGACTCCCCCTCACCCGTCGCCACCCTAGCTGTCGGCTCAGATGCCGCCGTCGGCTCGCCTCCCGCTGCGGCCCCCGCTGCTGTGGGCACCGCCGCCACGGGCCTCACTGTTGCCGTTGCACTGCCTCTCGGCATGATGATACGTCTCCAATGTATCTATAATTTTTGATTGATCCATGCTATATTATCTACTGTTTTGGACATTATTGGGCTTTATTATCCACCGATATATTATTTTTGGGACTAACCTATTAACCGGAGGCCCAGCCCAAAATTGTTGTTTTTTCCTATTTTAGGGTTTCGAAGAAAAGGAATATCAAACGGAGTCCAAATGGAATGAAACCTTCGGGAACGTGATTTTCTCACCGAACATGATCCAGGAGACTTGGACCCTACGTTAAGAAACAAAGGACGAGGCCACGAGGTAGGTGGCACGCCTACCCCCCAGGTGCGCCCTCCACCCTCGTGGGCCCCTTGTTGCTCCACCGACGTACTCCTTCCTCCTATATATACCTACATACCCCCAAACGATCAGATACGGAGGCAAAACCCTAATTACACCACCGTAACTTTCTGTATCCACAAGATCCCATCTTGGGGCCTGTTCCGGAGCTCCGCCGAAAGGGGTATCCATCACGGAGGGCTTCTACATCATCACCATAGCCCCTCCGATGAAGTGTGAGTAGTTTACCTCAGACCTACGGGTCCATAGTTATTAGCTAGATGGCTTCTTCTCTCTTTTTGGATCGCAATACAATGTTCTCCCCCTCTCTTGTGGAGATCTATTCAATGTAATCTTCTTTTTGCGGTGTGTTTGTTGAGACCGATGAATTGTGGGTTTATGATCAAGTCTATCTATGAACAATATTTGAATCTTCTCTGAATTCTTTTATGTATGATTGGTTATCTTTGCAAGTCTCTTCGAATTATCAGTTTGGCTTGGCCTACTAGATTGATCTTTCTTGCAATGGGAGAAGTGCTTAGCTTTGGGTTCAATCTTGCGGTGTCTTTTCCTAGTGACAGTAGGGGCAGAAAGGCAGGTATTGTATTGTTGCCATCGAGGATAACAAGATGGGATTTTCATCATATTTGATGAGTTTGTCCCTCTCATGTCATCTTGCTTAAGGCGTTACTCTGTTTTCATTAACTTAATACTCTAGATGCATGCTGGATAGCGGTCAATGAGTGGAGTAATAGTAGTAGATGCAGGCAGGAGTCAGTCTACTTGTCTCAGTCGTGATGCCTATATACATGATCATACCTAGATATTCTCATAACTATTCTCAATTCTGTCAATTGCTCAACAGTAATTCGTTCACCCACCGTAAAATACCTATGATCTTGAGAGAAGCCACTGGTGAAACCTATGGCCCCCGGGTCTATCTTCATCATATTAATCTTCTAATACTTAGTTATTTCCTTTGCTTTTTACTTTGCTTTTATTTTACTTTGCATCTTTATCATAAAAATACCAAAAATATTATCTTATCATATCTATCAGATATCACTCTCGTAAGTGGCCGTGTAGGGATTGACAACCCCTTATCGCTTGTGTCGGGGGGTGCTGATCCACCAACACCTATGGGGACAGGGCCCCTTTCGGTTCGGTGGGAGGCGGAGAGCGCACAAAGAGCGGATCGAGGCAGTACACGCGGGCGATTTTACCCATCTTCGGGCCGCATGGATGCGTAAAACCCTACTGCTGCTTGTTTGTGTATATTGGATTCTTGCTCAGGAGCGATGGACGCTGCCAGACTGGGCGTGAGAGTGTTCCTGGTGTTGAATGAGCCGAACTGGCCGAACCTCCTCTACGTTGCGCCTGGGCCTCCTTTTATGCTTTCAAGGGGTTTCCCACAGGTGGCAACGTAGACTAAAAGGGTAAAAATGGAAAAGGATGCGGTAGGTGCAGCTACCGCTACTGTGGATACAGTGCACCCTACCTAACTCTGACAGCAGGGGACAAGGGCATTAAATGCCTGTCTGAGTCTCCTAAACAGTGCAAAAGGTGACCGTTTGGAGCGCCGCCGTTTGCCATGCTGGGCTTCTCTTCATCTCCGCTTGCCACCACGTACCCCTAGCTGCACGGCCTCCTGCCACGTGTGCTTGGGAGAGTCCTAGAGCGACACGTTAGCAGGTGTGCTGGAGCGCGGGCACGAAGTGGGGGTTTCCCGCGGCAAGCTCCTTGCCGCAGCCGTCGTCTTGTCGCGTCCGGAAGCTTGTCGCTCGCCGGATCTTGCCGGGACGCAGGGCGCGTCACGGCAAGCTTTCTTGGTATGCCTTGAGTGGCCTTCCCGGCAAGCTCCTCTTGCCGGGGTCTTGTCTCTTTCCGGCAAGATCCTCTTGCCGGGGCCTTGGTTGGCCTTCCCGGCAAGCTCCTCTTGCCGGGGCCTTGGTTGGCCTTCCCGGCAAGCTCCTCTTGCCGGGGCTTTGGTTGGCCTTCCCGGCAAGCTCCTCTTGCCAGGGCCTTGGTTTGAGTACTTTGTTCTTGAATGGTCTTCAAGGGAACCGCAGAGGGTCTTGGCGGTTGATGGGGTTATGTACCTAGGGTAGGGTCATGGACCTGATCTAAGTACCTTATCCAAGGACACCCTTAGAAGAGGTCGCCTTCCAGTCGACCAACGAGGGACACACTCGACTGACTTGAAGGACTCGACCACGAAGACCCACTCGACCACCAGAAGGTCAAGAGGCACTCTGCACTGCAACGGCCTGTAATCAAGTAGACTTTATGATAGTAAAGGCACTTTATGTGGGGCGTTACCAGTAACGCCCCAGACTTAACTCATCTTAAACCCTCTCCTACGTGGGCTGGCTGGGGTCCCAGCGCACTCTATATAAGCCACCCCCCTCCACAGGCAGAAGGGTTCGGCACCTTGTAGTTCATATACTCATAATCCACTCGACCGCCTCCGGGCTCCGAGACGTAGGGCTGTTACTTCCTCCGAGAAGGGCCTGAACTCGTACATCCTTTGTGCTTACAACCTCTCCATAGCTAGGACCTTGCCTCTCCATACCTACCCCCCACTCTACTGTTAGGCTTAGAACCACGACAGCGGTCACCCGGCAAGCCTTGCCGCGGGGCGCTGCAACCGTCCGTGCACGAGTTCGGGATACTAGGGTACCCCTACTCTAGTACACCGACAGGAGCCCCCGGGCCTGGGCCATACATGGTGCCGAGCGCTGTTGGGCCAGGCCCAAAACAGTGCATGGGCACGCGCGGCCTAGGTCACGCCGAATCTAACTCGGCTCCCACCGCGCACGCCCAGAACGGCACGCGTCAAACGCGGCGTCGTGGGTGACGCGGGCGGTGTGCGCGGGGCTAAGCCCCTCGAGCATGCGTCAGGCCACGATGATGAGGACGGTTCACGCTCTCCCCCCTAAACGGAGGTAGGCGTGGGGGCGCGGTGCATTTACTGGACGGGGCCGGTGCGCGGTTTTCGGTACATCCACTCCCCGCGTTCACGGGGCGGAGCGAGGCCGCCTCATCTGTCGCCTTGGTTCTGCATCCCCGCCACGCGGCTCCCATGCGCTTGGGGTCACGGACGGTGGAGTGGGAAACTGGGCCATCGCGAGCAGAGGCAGCGGGTTGGCCCCGACTTCCTGCCCTTCCCGTGCCTTGATTCGCTGAGCGGGGCGGCCGAGCCCCCACCTCGCTCCTTTATAAAGAGCGGGATGGGAGCACAGAAACCCGCACTCTCTCATCTTCTCCTTTCTTCAGCTTCTGCTCCCCTTTCTCTCATCTGCCATGGAAAAAGGGAACCCAGGCCCTTCATCGGTGGCGGCGAGGGTCGCCGCCAGACAGCGCATCTCTCCCTCTTCCGTGCCCGTGGTGGCAGAGCCAGCCATAAGGGGAAGAGGGAGGGGGCGAGGTCACGGACGAGGTCGAGGACGAGGTCGAGGCGCTCGGGGAAGAGGCGGACGGGGCGGCGCGTCAGCTTCACCTCCACCGGCAGCTCCTCCCCCCACGACGGTCCATATAGGGGACGACCCTTGTGAGTTCTTCGTCAGGCTGCGCCGGGCGCCTCGTCGTCGCCTCTGGCTTCCAGCTCCGTTTGCGCGCGCGATGGAGTTGGAGCCACCCGAGACACTGAGACTGCACATGAGGGGCTGTGGGATCAGCGGCACGCGAGTCCGTGTTGCATTCCCAGCCCCTAATGTGATGTATCTTGATCGAGGGTGGAAGATGTTCGCCCGCATCCACAGCTTGACGGAGGGGTTTACCCTCCATTTGAAGTTGATGGAGGGCAATCTCCTCTCCGTCAAGGCCTTCGGGTGCTTCGGTACTCGGGCGAAGTGCTGCGTGGACAGCTCCTCCGACAGCAAAGGCTCCTCCTCGAGCGAGAGCGACGAGGAGGGGAGCGACAGCGACGATGAGGGTAGCGGGCGGCGGAGCGGCGGGTCCGACTAGGCATCGGGCGCCGCTTTGCGCGGCACCGGCGACCCCATCATTCGCGTCGCCGGCTTCTTGAACTCCCCGGGGTTGTCTCCTTGGGCGGCTGGCGTAGGGGGGCTGCGGAAGGGGAAGAGAGCTGGCGACAAGGCCGTCAGGTCGGAGTACGAGGGCGTGGTGCCCTCGACAGCATGCTGACGTCCTGTCGCCCCGTCTTCGAGCCCCGCTTCCAGCGCCGCCGTCGTCGTCCAGCCTTCGGACGACCCCCGGGATGTTCCCTTGGTGTCTTCTGGCACCCGTAGCTCGCCTAGGCACTCCTTTTGCCCTTTTCGCCTCCTTGACCTGTCTCCTGAAGAGTGGGACAGGAAAGGGATTACGGGCATCTTATCTTTTCAATTTGTAAGCCTTCGGGCCTTAGCTGTATCTAAAATTTGTAATCCTCTCTTTCATGTTTTTCATCCTCTATGGACTGTACCTGAGTGGGATGTTTTTTTTAATGAAAAGGGGATGCTTGCCGGGTTATTTGTCTCGCGAGTTAAACCCACGCCAAGGAGCAAATCCTTGGTATCCCTCGGACAGACATTTCATCTCCCGGCAACAGACCCTGCCGCCTTCCCATGTCGCTTGACCTTTCTCACGCCTTTGACAGAGGCAGGAACGAGGTGGGTGCGGTCTCCTCGTTCCATCCCTTTGCTGCCGCGACTACGACCAAACTTGGCCCCGAGGAAGAGCCCCAGGGCCTAAAGTTGAGGGAGCACGGCAGTTTTCGGGAAGAAACGTGGTTTCGCATTCCCCAGTCCATAAGAGGATGCATGATGAGGGATGAAAGACTTATCTGATATTGCAGCCCCCGGCAACTCTGGCTTGCCGTGGACGACTCTTGGCACTCGCAGCCCCCAGTGATACTGGCTTGCCGGGAAGGCTTTTATCTTCTAGCAGAGAGCTTTGTCGTTCTCGATGCCGGCTTCCGGCAAGCTCGTTGCCAGGAAGGCTTTTATCTTCAGCAGAGAACTTTGACGTTCTCGATGCCGGCTTCCGACAAGCTTGTTGCTAGGAAGGCTTTTATCTTCAGCAGAGAACTTTGACGTTCTCGATGCCAGCTTCCAGCAAGCTTGTTGCCAGGAAGGCTTTCATCTTCAGCAGAGAACATTGACGTTCTCGATGCCGGCTTCCGGCAAGCTCGTTGCCAGGAAGGCTTTCATCTTCAGCAGAGAACTTTGACGTTCTCGATGCCGGCTTCCGGCAAGCCCGTTGCCAGGAAGGCTTTTATCTTCAGCAGAGAACTTTGACGTTCTCGATGCCGGCTTCCGGCAAGATCGTTGCCAGGAAGGCTTTTATCTTCAGCAGAGAACTGTGACGTTCTCGATGCCGGCTTCCGGCAAGCTCGTTGCCAGGAAGGCTTTTATCTTCGGCAGAGAACTTTGACGTTCTCGATGCCGGCTTCCGGCAAGCTTGTTGCCAGGAAGGCTTTTGGCGAAGAACTTCGTTGTTCTTGACACCGGCTCCCGCCAAGATCGTGCCGGAAAGGCTTATGGCGAAGAACTTCGTCGTTCTTGACACCGGCTCCCGGCAAGATCGTTGCCGGAAAGGCTTATGGCGAAGAACTTCGTCGCTCTTGACACCGGCTCCCGGCAAGATCGTTGCCGGAAAAGGCTTATGGCGAAGAACTTCGTCGTTCTTGACACCGGCTCCCGGCAAGATTGTTGCCGGAAAGGCTTATGGCGAAGAACTTCGTCGTTCTTGACGCCGGCTCCCGGCAAGATTGTTGCCGGAAAGGCTTATGGCGAAGAACTTCGTCGTTCTTGACGCCGGCTCCCGGCAAGATCATGCCAGAAAGGCTTATGGCGAAGAACTTCGTCGTTCTTGACACCGGCTCCCGGCAAGATCGTTACCGGAAAGGTTGGCCCTAGGGGCGTTGCCAGCCCCCGGGCCATAACTGCATTTAAACATGACAAGTGATTAGCATCTGAAGTGCACTTAACTCGCTTGCGAATTTTGACTTTTGCTGCATATTCCCTATGCCTGCTGGAATACTTTCCGGTGCGTACGATCCAGCCAGTAGCGCTTGAGGGAACGGGCCCTTAGCGGCTATTCGGGAACATCGCCTCCCGGAAAGGTTTACCTTCTTGGTTCTAGCGCAACCGCACAAGTTGCCGAGCGGACTCGAGGCAACATGGAGCGCAACTAGCCCCGAGAAGGCTCCTCGGCATACAGGTCTATGCAGAAATCTCAAATAAATAGCGCATGCTATCTTCCTGTTCAACCTCTCTTTGTACGTCCACCCTACGCTTTCTAGGGAAACTTGCCGGTGCAGGCACCCTTGCCGTGAGCGCCGAGTGCGGAACTTCAGCAGCCTGCTGGCGGGGTCGCTGCCGACAAGCAATCTTGTCGCAACTAGTTGCAGCTCGCTTAAGTTGTTAGGCGGACTCGAAACAAAGTAAGGGCGCTAGCGGCTCACTTAAGTTGCTGAGCGGACTCGAAGCAAAGTAAGGGCGCTAGCAGCTCACTTAAGTTGTTCAGCGGACTCGAAACAAAGTAAGGGCGCAACTAGCTACGAGTTGATTCCTCCGCGCACAGGTTTTCCGTACAACGAACAAGATCTCCGAGGTGGATAACCTTATATAGAAAGGAAATATCTAAAGTTTTGCATGACTTAGCTTTTTTTGTTGCCGCACTGGCGTTGTTCTTTTGCTCGCCCGCTCCTTAGGAGCCATGACGATGAAGATTTAGCTTGCGTGCACGCCGGATCGGATTTGCACAATCTCGACGCCCCTACCTGGCGCGCCAGAGATGTCGGGGGGTGCTGATCCACCAACACCTATGGGGACAGGGCCCCTTTCGGTTCGGTGGGAGGTGGAGAGCGCACAAAGAGTGGATCGAGGCAGTACACGCGGGCGATTTTACCCAGCTTTGGGCCGCACGGATGCGTAAAACCCTACTGCTGCTTGTTTGTGTGTATTGGATTCTTGCTCAGGAGCGATGGACGCTGCCAGACTGAGCGTGAGAGTGTTCCTGGTGTTGAATGAGCCGAACTGGCCGAACCTCCTCTACGTTGCGCTTGGGCCTCCTTTTATACTTTCAAGGGGTTTCCCACAGGTGGCAACGTAGACTAAAAGGGTAAAAATGGAAAAGGATGCGGTAGGTGCAGCTACCACTACTGTGGATACAGTGCACCCTACCTAACTCTGACGGCAGGGGACAAGGGCATTAAATGCCTGTCTGAGTCTCCTAAACAGTGCAAAAGGTGACCGTTTGGAGCGCCACCGTTTGCCACGATGGGCTTCTCTTCATCTCCGCTTGCCACCACGTACCCCTAGCTGCACGGCCTCCTACCACGTGTGCTTGGGAGAGTCCTAGAGCGACACGTTAGCAGGTGTGCTGGAGCGCGGGCACGAAGTGGGGGTTTCCTGCGGCAAGCTCCTTGCCGCGGCCGTCGTCTTGTCGCGTCCGGAAGCTTGTCGCTCGCCGGATCTTGCCGGGACGCAGGGCGCGTCGTGGCAAGCTTTATTGGTATGCCTTGAGTGGCCTTCCCGGCAAGCTCCTCTTGTCGGGGTCTTGTCTCTTCCCGGCAAGATCCTCTTGCCGGGGCCTTGGTTGGCCTTCCCGGCAAGCTCCTCTTGCCGGGGCCTTGGTTGGCCTTCCCGGCAAGCTCCTCTTGCCGGGGCTTTGGTTGGCCTTCCCGGCAAGCTCCTCTTGCCGGGGCCTTGGTTTGAGTACTTTGTTCTTGAATGGTCTTCAAGGGAACCGCGGAGGGTCTTGGCGGTCACCCGGCAAGCCTTGCCGCGGGGCGCCGCAACTGTCCGTGCACGAGTTCGGGATACTAGGGTACCCCTACTCTAGTACACCGACAGGAGCCAGTGACCGTTTGGAGCGCCACCGTTTGCCACGATGGGCTTCTCTTCATCTCCGCTTGCCACCACGTACCCCTAGCTGCACGGCCTCCTGCCATGTGTGCTTGGGAGAGTCCTAGAGCGACACGTTAGCAGGTGTGCTGGAGTGCGGGCATGAAGTGGGGGTTTCCCGCGGCAAGCTCCTTGCCGCGGCCGTCGTCTTGTCGCGTCCGGAAGCTTGTCGCTCGCCGGATCTTGCCGGGACGCAGGGCGCGTCGCGGCAAGCTTTCTTGGTATGCCTTGAGTGGCCTTCCCGGCAAGCTCCTCTTGCCGGGGTCTTGTCTCTTCCCGGCAAGATCCTCTTGCCGGGGCCTTGGTTGGCCTTCCCGGCAAGCTCCTCTTGCCGGGGCCTTGGTTGGCCTTCCCGGCAAGCTCCTCTTGCCGGGGCTTTGGTTGGCCTTCCCGGCAAGCTCCTCTTACCGGGGCCTTGGTTTGAGTACTTTGTTCTTGAATGGTCTTCAAGGGAACCGCGGAGGGTCTTGGCGGTCACCCGGCAAGCCTTGCCGCGGGGCGCTGCAACTGTCTGTGCACGAGTTCGGGATACTAGGGTACCCCTACTCTAGTACACCGACACGTTGGTTGCGAGGATTTATTTGTTTTGTGTAGGTGCGAGGGACTCGCGCGTAGCCTCCTACTGGATTGATACCTTGGTTCTCAAAAACTGAGGGAAATACTTACGCTACTTTAGTTCAGCATCCCTTCCTCTTCGGGGAAAACCAACGCAGTGCTCAAGACGTAACAAGAAGGATTTCTGGCGTCGTTGCCGGGGAGTCTACGCAAAAGTCAATATACCAAGTACCGATCACAATCCTTATCTCCCGCATTACATTATTTGCCATTTGCCTCTCATTTTCCTCTCCCCCACTTCACCCTTGTCGTTTTATTCGCCCTCTCTCTCTCTATCCTCCCTCTCTTTCTCTATTTGCCTCTTTTTGCCCGCTTGCTTTTTGTTTGCTTGTGTGTTGGATTGCTTGCTTGTCACGATGGCTCAAGATAACTCTAAATTGTGTGACTTTACCAATACCAACAACAATGATTTTATTATCACTCCGATTGCTCCTCTTACCGATGCTGAATCTTGTGAAATTAATGCCGCTTTGCTCAATCTTGTCATGAAAGATCCGTTTTCTGGCCTTCCTAGTGAAGATGCCGCTACCCATCTAAATAGCTTCATTGATTTGTGTGATCTGCAAAAGAATAAAGATGTGGATAACGATATTGTTAAATTGAAGCTATTTCCTTTTTCGCTTAGAGATCGTGCTAAAGCTTGGTTTTCATCTTTGCCTAAAAATAGTATTAATTCATGGAATAAGTGCAAAGATGCTTTATCTCTAAGTATTTTCCTCCCGCTAATATCATCTCCCTTAGAAACTATATTATGAATTTTAAGCAACTTGATCATGAACATGTTGCACAAGCTTGGGAGAGGATGAAATTAATGATACGTAATTGCCCTACACGTGGTTTGAATTTGTGGTTGATTATACAAAATTTTTATGCCGGATTGAATTTTGCTTCTAGAAATCTTTTAGATTCGGCCGCGGGAGGTACTTTTATGGAAATCACTTTAGGAGAAGCTACTAAACTCCTAGATAATATTATGGTTAATTATTCTCAATGGCATACTGAAAGATCTACTAATAAAAAGGTGCATGCGATAGAAGAAATTAATGTTTTGAGTGGAAAGATGGATGAACTTATGAAATTATTTGCTAGTAAGAATGTTTCTTCTAATCCTAATGATCTTCCCTTGTCTACTTTGATTGAGAATAATAATGAATCTATGGATGTGAATTTTGTTGGTAGGAACAATTTTGGTAACAATGCGTATAGAGGAAATTTTAATCCTAGGCCTTATCCTAGTAATCCCTCTAATAATTTTGGTAATTCCTACAACAATTCTTATGGAAATTATAATAAGATGCCCTCTGATTTTGAATCTAATATTAAAGAATTTATTACTTCGCAAAAGAATTTCAATGCTTTGATTGAAGAAAAATTGCTTAAGATTGATGAGTTGGCTAGGAACGTTGATAGAATTTCTCTTGATGTTGATTCTTTGAAACTTAGATCTATTCCACCTAAGCATGATATCAATGAGTCTCTCAAAGCCATGAGAATTTCCATTGATGAGTGCAAAGAAAGAACCGCTAGGATGCATGCTAAGAAAGATGCCTTTATAAGAGCATGTCTTCTAGTTCCTATGAAAATAAAGATGAAGATCTAAAAGTTATTGATGTGTCTCCTATTAAATCTTTGTTTTGCAATACGAATCTTAATAATGATGGGACTGAATATGATCCACCTTTACCTAGAAGGCATTCCAAGAATTCGGAGTTTTTAGATCTTGATGCTAAAATTGATGAAAGTGGGATCGAAGAAATTAAAACCCTAGATGTTGCTAAACCCACTATTTTGGATTTCAAGGAATTTAATTATAAAAATTGCTCTTTTATTGATTGTATTTCCTCGTTTCAATCTGTGCTAAATTCTCCTCACGCTTATAGTCAAAATAAAGCATTCTCTAAACATATCTTTGATGCCTTGATGCAATCTTATGAAGAAAAACTTGCGTTGGAAGTTTCTATCCCTAGAAAACTTTATGATGAGTGGGAACCAACTATTAAAATTAAGATTAAATATCATGAGTTCTATGCTTTATGTGATTTGTGTGCTAGTGTTTCCACGATTCCAAAGACTTCGTGTGATTTGTTAGGTTTCCGTGATTTTGATGATTGCTCTCTAAACTTGCACCTTGAGGATTCCAGTATTAAGAAACCTATGGGAAGAATTAATGATATTCTTATTGTTGCAAATAGGAATTATGTACCCATAGATTTTATTGTTCTTGACATATATTGCAATCCTTCATGTCCTATTATTCTTGGTAGACCTTTCCTTAGAACGATTGGTGCAATTATTGATATGAAGGAAGGAAATATTAGATTCCAATTTCCGTTAAGGAAAGGCATGGAACACTTTCCTAGAAAGAAAATTAAATTACCTTATGAATCTATTATGAGATCCACTTATGGATTGCCTACCAAAGATGGCAATACCTAGATCTATCCTTGCTTTTTATGCCTAGCTAGGGGCGTTAAACGATAGCGCTTGTTGGGAGGCAACCCAATTTTATTTTTATTCCTTGATTTTTTCTCCTTTTTAGTAATAAGTAATTTATCTAGCCTCTGTTTAGGTTGTGTTTTTGTGTTTAATTAGTTTTTGTGCCAAGTGGAACCATTGGGAAGACTTGGGGAAAGTCTTGATATCTTGCTGTAAAACAGAAACTTTAGCACTCACGAGAACTGCTGCCATTTTTATTTGGAAAGTTCTATTTAGTTAATTATTTTTGAAGATGATTAATAGATAAATTCCTCACGTCCATATGTTTATTTTAGAATTTTTGGGGTTCTATATATTGCGCTAGCTATAGATTACTACAGACTGTTCGGTTTTCACAAATTCTGTTTTTCGTGTGTTGTTTGCTTATTTTGATGAATCTATGGCTAGTAAATAGTTTATAAACCATAGATAAGTTGGAATACAGTAGGTTTAACACCAATATAAATAAAGAATGAGTTCATTACAGTACCTTGAAGTGGTCTTTTGTTTTCTTTCGCTAACGGAGCTCACGAGATTTTCTACTTTAAGTTTTGTGTTGTGAAGTTTTCAAGTTTTGGGTAAATATTTGATGGATTATGGAACAAGGAGTGGCAAGAGCCTAAGCTTGGGGATGCCCATGGCACCCCCAAGATAATCTAAGGACACCTAAAATCCAAAGCTTGGGGATGCCCTGGAAGGCATCCCCTCTTTTCGTCTACTTCTATCGGTAACTTTACTTGGAGCTATATTTTTATTCACCACTTGATATGTGTTTTTCTTGAAGCATCTTTATGATTTGAATCTTTGCTTTTTGGTTACCACAATCATCCTTGCTGTACACATCTTTTCAGAGAGCCATACATGATTTGGAATTTTTTAGAATACTCTATGTGCTTCACTTATATCTTTTTGAGTTATATAGTTTTGCTCTAGTACTTCACTTATATCTTTTAGAGCAC
Organism: Triticum aestivum; assembly: GCF_018294505.1. Classification (NCBI taxonomy): domain Eukaryota; kingdom Viridiplantae; phylum Streptophyta; class Magnoliopsida; order Poales; family Poaceae; genus Triticum; species Triticum aestivum. The sequence continues at coordinate 484,811,737 of NC_057809.1, read as the reverse complement.
GGTGGTGGATTTGTTTTATAGAAACTATTGATCTCTCATGCTTCACTTAGATTATTTTGAGAGTCTTAAATAGCATGGTTATTTGCTTAAATAATCCTAATATGCTAGGTATTCAAGATTAGTAAAAAAATCTTATGAGTGCTTTGAATACTAAGAGAAGTTTGATGCTTGATGATTGTTTTGAGATGTGGAGGTAATAATACCAAAGTCGTGGTAGTTGAGTAGTTGTGAATTTGAGAAATGCTTGTGTTGAAGTTTGCAAGTCCCGTAGCATGCGCGTATGGTAAACATTATGTAACAAATTTGAAACATGACGTGTTATTTGATTGTATTCCTTATGAGTGGCGGTCGGGGACGAGCGATGGTCTTTTCCTACCAATCTATCCCCCTAGGAGCATGCGTGTAGTGCTTGGTTTTTGATGACTTGTAGATTTTTGCAATAAGTATGTGAGTTCTTTATGACTAATGTTGAGTCCATGGATTATACGCACTCTCACCCTTCCATCATTGCTAGCCTCTTCGGTACCGTGCATTGCCCTTTCTCACATTGAGAGTTGGTGCAAACTTCGCCGGTGCATCCAAACCCCGTGATATGATACGCTCTTTCACACATAAACCTCCTTATATATTCCTCAAAACAGCCACCATACCTACCTATTATGGCATTTCCATAGCCATTCCGAGATATATTACCATGCAACTTTCCACCATTCCGTTTATCATGACACATTCATCATTGTCATATTGCTTATCATGATCATGTAGTTGACATAGTATTTGTGGCAAAGCCACCATTCATAATTCTTTCATACATGTCACTCTTGGATCATTGCATATAATGGTACACCACCGGAGGCATTCATATAGAGTCATATCTTGTTCTAAGTATCAAGTTGTAATTCTTGAGTTGTAAATAAATAGAAGTGTGATGACCATTATTCATAGAGCATTGTCCTAAAAAAGGAGAAAGGCCAAAAAAAGAGAGGCCAACTAAAAAATAAAAGGGACAATGCTACTATCCTTTCCCACACTTGTGCTTCAAAGTAGCACCATAATCTTCATGATAGAGAGTCTTTTGTTTTGTCACTTTCATATACTAGTGGGAAATTTTCATTATAGAACTTGGCTTGTATATTCCAACAATGGGCCTCCTCAAGTGCCCTAGGTCTTCGTGAGCAAGCAAGTTGGATGCACACCCACTTAGTTTCTTTTGTTGAGCTTTCATATATTAATAGCTCTAGTGCATCCGTTGCATGGCAATCCCTACTCCTTGCATTAACATCAATCGATGGGCATCTCCATAGCCCATTGATTAGCCTCGTTGATGTGAGACTTTCTCCTTTTTTGTCTTCTCCACATAACCCCCATCATCATATTCTATTCCACCCATAGTGCTATATCCATGGCTCGCGCTCATTTATTGCGTGAAATTTTATCGGTTTGAGATTACTAAAGTATGAAACCATTGCTTGGCTTGTCATCGGGGTTGTGCATGATGAGAGCATTCTTGTGTGATGAAAATGGAGCATGAATAAACTATATGATTTTGTAGGGATGAACTTTCTTTGGCAATGTTATTTTGAGAGGACATAATTGCTTAGTTAGTATGCTTGAAGTATTATTATTTTTATGTCAATATGAACTTTTATCTTGAATCTTTCAGATCTGAATATTCATACCACAATTAAGAAGAATTACATTAAAATTATGCCAAGTAGCACTCCGCATCAAAAATTCTGTTTTTATCATTTACCTACTCGAGGACAAGCAGGAATTAAGCTTTGGGGATTCTTGATACGTCTCCAACGTATCTATAATTTTTTATTGCTCCATGTTATATTATCTACTGTTTTGGACATTATTGGGCTTTATTATCCACTTTTATACTATTTTTGGGACTAACCTATTAACCGGAGGCCCAGCCCAGTATTGTTGTTTTTTGCCTATTTTAGGGTTTCAAAGAAAAGGAATAACAAACGGAGTCCAAACGGAATGAAACCTTCGGGAACGTGATTTTCTCACCGAACATGATCCAGGAGACTTGGACCCTGCGTCAAGAAACAAAGGAGGAGGCCACGAGGTAGGGGGCGCGCCTACCCCCCCCCCCCCAGGCATGCCCTCCACCCTCGTGGGCCCCCTGTTGCTCCGCCGACGTACTCCTTCCTCCTATATATACCTACATACCCCCAAACGATCAGATATGGAGCCAAAACCCTAATTCCACCGCCGTAACTTTCTGTATCCACGAGATCCCATCTTGGGGCCTGTTCTGGAGCTCCGCTGGAGGGGGTATCCATCACGGACGGCTTCTACATCATCACCATAGCCCCTCCGATGAAGTGTGAGTAGTGTATCTCAGACCTACGGGTCCATAGATAGTAGCTAGATGGCTTCTTCTCTCTTTTTTGATCTCAATACAATGTTCTCCCCCTCTCTTGTGGAGATCTATTCGACGTAATCTTCTTTTTGCGGTGTGTTTGTTGAGACGATGAATTGTTGGTATATGATCAAGTCTATTTATGAACAATATTTGAATCTTCTCTGAATTATTTTATGTATGATTGGTTATCTTTGCAAGTCTCTTCGAATTATCAGTTTGGTTTGGCCTGCTAGATCGATCTTTCTTGCAATGGGAGAAGTGCTTAGCTTTGGGTTCAATCTTGAAGTGTCCTTTCCCAGTGACAATAGGGACAGAAAGGCGTGTATTGTATTGTTGCCATCGAGGATAACAAGATGGGGTTTTCATCATATTGCATGAGTTTATCCCTCTACATCATGTCATCTTGCTTAAGGCGTTACTCTGTTTTCATTAACTTAATACTCTAGATGCATGCCGGATAGCGGTTGATGAGTGGAGTAATAGTAGTAGATGCTGACAGGAGTCGGTCTACTTGTCTCGGACGTGATGCCTATATACATGCTCATACCTAGATATTCTCATAACTATGCTCAATTCTGTCAATTGCTCAACAGTAACTCGTTCACCCACCGTAAAATACCTATGCTCTTGAGAGAAGCCACTAGTGAAACCTATGGCCCCCGGGTCTATCTTCATCATATTAATCTTCGAATACTTAGTTATTTCCTTTGCTTTTATTTTACTTTGCATATTTATCATAAAAATACCAAAAATATTATCTTATCATATCTATCAGATCTCACTCTCGTAAGTGGCCGCATAGGGATTGACAACCCCTTATCGCATTGGTTGCGAGGATTTATTTGTTTTGTGTAGGTGCGAGGGAATCGCGCATAGCCTCCTACTGGATTGATACCTTGGTTCTCAAAAACCGAGGGAAATACATATGCTACTTTACTGCATCATGCCTTCCTCTTCGGGGAAAACCAACGCAGTGCTTAAGAGGTAGAACATGACGACCCGTGCTCGGGCCGGTGTGCTTTGGCCGAGCACGCGCTACTCCTCCGACGAGTATGTGTGCACCGCCTTGACGTAGACGCCATCACCCATCCCCGCCTCCGCTCTGCGCTGCCCTTCGGGATCCCCACAGGCTCACGGCGATCCAGGAGGAGTTTGACACCTTGTAGTGCAACCGCACGTGGCATCTTGTTCCGTGAGCCCCTCGTGCCAACGTCATCACTAGCAAGTGGGTGTTCCGCCACAAGACCCACCCGGACGGTTCTCTCAAGTGTTACAAGGCTCGGTGGGTGGTTCGTGGATTTCGGCAGCACGCGGGCGTGAACCTCACCGACACGTTTGCTCCGGTTGTTAAACCGGGCACGATCCGCGTCGTGCCCTAATTGGCGGTCTCGCGAGCCTGGGCTATGCATCAGTTGGATGTCTCCAACGCCTTCTTGCATGGTCATCTTGCCGAGCAGGTGTTCTATGAGCAGCCCACTGGTTTCTTCGACGTCGAGCATCCTGTGGGATGTGGGGTTCCGGCAAACCCTTAAGGTTCAAACACTGGGGTGCGCGTGAAGTCTTTTCCTCCAACCGATCTAAGCCCTAGCTCACTAAGATCTCACGGACGAACTCGATGAACTCACAACACAGAAAGACACGAGGTTTATACTGGTTCAGGCCACCGTTGTGGTGTAATACCCTACTCCAGTGTGGTGGTGGTGGATTACCTCTAGGGCTAATGATGAACAGTACAAGGGAAGAACAGCCTCCTGAGATTGAGGTGTTCTTGAGCTCGGTGAGCTTGTGTGTGTGAGGATGGTCTGAATGATCCGTCCCTTGCTAGGGTGGTGGCTAGTCCTATTTATATTGGCCCTGGTCCTCTTCCCAAATATCGAGCGGGAAGGGAGCCAACAATGGCGGGCCAATTTGAAGGAGGGCAGCTAGTACAAGCTATCCTGACAAAAGTGGTCTTCGCCTATGAATAGCTCTGTGGTGACGCCGTCTTGGGCTCCATGATGATCTCTGTCTTGCCGTCCTCCTGGTCTTGGTCTCGTTGCACCAATATAGAAACCTTTGCCTGATGCCTCGATACTCTTCGCCTGCGCTGGCCTCCTTTGCACCAAAGAGGAAACAAGGACGCTGCGCGCGCTGGCGCCCGCCTGGCGCCCGCCTGGTGTCATGCGTCACGGCTCACGTCACGAGGGTCTCATGATGTTTGCCCTGCCTTGATATCTCCGTTCCTTGTGAGCCTTCCTAGCTAGGCCACTCCAGAGGAGGCCTTTCGTTGTCCGCCTCACGAGGGTCTTGGATACTTTGTTGGTGAAGATGGGCCGTACGGCCTGCAGGCTCACCCACACTGCGGGCCGCAGACAGGCAAGTCTGGGGACCCCTGTTCCTAGGACGCCGACAGTAACCCCTGGGCCCAAGGTGCGCTCGGGCTTGGCTTCATGGCGAAGCCAAGGGCCAAGTTCGGAGCACCGCGGGCCCCAAAAGCCTGCGGCCTCGATTGACGCATGGTGGATGATTGGACGTGGGCGTCTCCGCTTTCCCATGTTGCCTCGGCAACTTCTTGACTTGACAAAAGGCTAGCGCAGGCAGCGTTTGCCTTCATTGCTTCTTCCTTGCCTCGCTCCAGATCCCCTTTCTCACTCTTCGCCGCCGCTACCTACAGATCTGCTCCGGCCTTGCTTTGCATCAGCCGCTCATGGCGCCGCGCAAGGTCAAGACTTCCTCGGCTCCGGCTTGGTATGAGCCCGCTCTTGAGGCGCCCACTGTCACGGAGAAGAGCCTTGCCTCCCGTGCGCCTGCTGACGGCGGAGAGAGCAACGAGTGGGGAAGACGGAGCTCCGGCTTGCCTCCGATGAGCCGGAGCCTGAGGGGAGAACCTTCTTCCCCTTCTTTTCGAGCAGCATCACCGTCGGGTTGGTTACTCCCTTCTCTGATTTCTTTTATGAAGTCCTCGACCACTATGGGCTACAAGCGTTGCATCTCCATCCCAACTATGTCCTCCTCATGTCCATCTTTGCCTACTATTGTGAGGCGTATCTGGGCGTGATGCCGTCCGTGGCGCTCCTACGGCATTTCTTCTTCCTTCGCGTCATCGAGGGTCACATCTCCGGATGCGCCAACTTCATTGTGTCCGGCAAGGCCAACTCGATCTCGAGCACCGGGAAGAGGGTCAACAATATTCGATCCAAATGGGTCATGATGGATGCCAAGCTCGCCCATCCGCGCCTGATGTTGCCGACGGAGGCGCCCCGATAGGGCAAGGAGTGGCCCAGGGCGGAGCTTGTCGACGAGCGGGCATCGTCAGTGTTGGGACAGATGATGACTGACCTAAAGCCGGGCAATGCGAGGGCGGCCAAAATAACAGGAGCGATGCTCCTGAGGGAGTTCTTGACGCTGCGGGTTGCCCCACTCCAGGCGCGCGCGCCCCTTCTGGGAGCTTGAAGGAGGGGAAAACAAGGCCCGCCTGAGGCCGGGGGACCTGCCTGACGACGAACTGGACGCCATCCTGCGTCTCATAGTCGGAGACAACCAGGAGTACCTGCCTAGCACCTTCATTCCCCTGTTCCAACACAGGGACTGGGAGGAATTCGTCGCCTCCAGGCCGACTTTTAATGCGCGCGAGCTAGTGCTGCCGGTGTTTTCGGGAGCTCCTACAGCGCAGAAACCGGTGGAATTGTCTTCTGGCGAGTCCCGCGGAGAGGGGGAAGAGGAGGTGGACTCAGAGAAGACCCCGGAAGAGGTGGGGGAGACTTCCCCTCTGAGCAAGGCCGAGATTCTCCGCGCCCTTCCTGATGATGCCGAAGCTGACGCCTACCAAGGGGAGAGGGAGCAACCCCTCATCCCGACGAAGGGTAGGTCGTCGCTGGTGGTTCGTGGTGCCGTCTGTTGGGTTTCGTAGTAATTTCAAAAAAATTCCTACGCACACGCAAGATCATGTGATGCATAGCAACGAGAGGGGAGAGTGTTGTCTACGTACCCAACGTAGACCGACTGCGGAAGCGCTGACACGACGTAGAGGAAGTAGTCGTACGTCTTCACGATCCAACCGATCAAGCACCGAAACTACGGCACCTCCGAGTTCGAGCACACGTTCTTCTCGATGACGATCCCCGAACTCCAATCCAGCAAAGTGTCGGGGAAGAGTTTCGTCAGCACGACGGCGTGGTGACGATCTTGATGTACTACAGCAGCAGGGCTTCGCCTAAACTCTGCTACAGTATTATCGAGGAATATGGTGGCTGGGGGCACCGCACACGGCTAAGGAATAGATGACGTGGATCAACTTGTGTGTTTCTGGGGTGCCTCTGCCTCAGTATATAAAGCAGCCAAGGGGGAGGGGGGCTCCGGCCAGGAGGAGGGCGCAGGAGGAGTCCTACTCCTTCCGGGAGTAGGACTCCCCCCCCCCTCAATCCTAGTTGGACTAGGATTCCCCGAGGGGGAAAGAGGGAGAGGGGGGCCGGCCACCTCTCCTAGTCCTAATAGGACTAGGGGAGGGGGGAGGTGCGCAGCCACCTTGGGCTGCCCCTTTCTCCTTTCCACTAAGGCCCATGAAGGCCCATATGGCTCCCGGGGGGTTCCGGTAACCTCCCGGTAATCTGGTAAAATCCAGATTTCACCCGGAACACTTCCGATATCCAAACATAGGCTTCCAATATATCAATCTTTACGTCTCGACCATTTCGAGACTCCGCGTCATGTCCGTGATCACATCCGGGACTCCGAACAACCTTCGGTACATCAAAATGCATAAACTCATAATATAACTATCATCGTAACCTTAAGCGTGCGGACCCTACGGGTTCGAGAACGATGTAGACATGACCGAGACACGTCTCCGGTCAATAACCAATAGCGGGACCTGGATGCCCATATTGGCTCCTACATATTCTATGAAGATCTTTATCTGTCAGACCGCATAACAACATACGTTGTTCCCTTTGTCATCGGTATGTTACTTGCCCGAGATTCGATCGTCGGATCCAATACCTAGTTCAATCTCGTTACCGGCAAGTCTCTTTACTCGTTCTATAATACATCATCTCGCAACTAACTCATTAGTTGCAATGCTTGCAAGGCTTATGTGATGTGCATTACCGAGAGGGCCCAGAGATACCTCTCCGACAATCGGAGTGACAAATCCTAATCTCGAAATACGCCAACCCAACATCTACCTTTGGAGACACCTGTAATGCTCCTTTATAATCACCCAGTTACGTTGTGACGTTTGGTAGCACCCAAGGTGTTCCTCCGGTAAATGGGAGTTGCATAATCTCATAGTCATAGGAACATGTATAAGTCATGAAGAAAAGCAATAGCAACATACTAAACGATCGGGTGCTAAGCTAATGGAATGGGTCATGTCAATCAGATCATTCAACTAATGATGTGACCTCGTTAATCAAATAACAACTCCTTTGTCTATGGTTAGGAAACATAACCATCTTTGATTAACGAGCTAGTCTAGTAGAGGCATACTAGTGACACTCTGTTTGTCTATGTATTCACACATGTATTATGTTTCCGGTTAATACAATTCTACCATGAATAATAAACATTTATCATGATATAAGGAAATAAATAATAACTTTATTATTGCCTCTAGGGCATATTTCCTTCAGTCTCCCACTTGCACTAGAGTCAATAATCTAGATTACACTGTAATGATTCTAACACCCATGGAGCCTTGGTGCTGATCATGTTTTGCTCGTGGAAGAGGCTTAGTCAACGGGTCTACAACATTCAGATCCGTATGTATCTTGCAAATCTCTATGTCTCCCACCTGGACTAGATCCTGGATGGAATTGAAGCGTCTTTTGATGTGCTTGGTCCTTTTGTGAAATCTGGATTCCTTTGCCAAGGCAATTGCACCAGTATTGTCACAAAAGATTTTCATTGGACCCGATGCACTAGGTATGACACCTAGATCGGATATGAACTCCTTCATCCAGACTCCTTCATTTGCTGCTTCCGAAGCAGCTATGTACTCCGCTTCACATGTAGATCCCGCTACGACGCTTTGTTTAGAACTGCACCAACTGACAGCTCCACCGTTTAATGTAAACACGTATCCGGTTTGTGATTTAGAATCGTCCGGATCAGTGTCAAAGCTTGCATCAACGTAACCTTTTACGGTGAGCTCTTTGTCACCTCCATATATGAGAAACATATCCTTAGTCCTTTTTAGGTATTTCAGGATGTTCTTGACCGCTGTCCAGTGATCCACTCCTGGATTACTTTGGTACCTCCCTGCTAAACTTATAGCAAGGCACACATCAGGTCTGGTACACAGCATTGCATACATGATAGATCCTATGGCTGATGCATAGGGAACATCTTTCATATTCTCTCTATCTTCTGCAGTGGTCGGGCATTAAGTCTTACTCAACTTCACACCTTGTAACATAGGCAAGAACTCTTTCTTTGCTTGATCCATTTTGAACTTCTTCAAAATTTTGTCAAGGTATGTGCTTTGTGAAAGTCCAATTAAGCGTCTTGATCTATCTCTATAGATCTTAATGCCTAATATGTAAGCAGCTTCACCGAGGTCTTTCATTGAAAAACTTTTATTCAAGTATCCCTTTATGCTATCCAGAAATTCTATATCATTTCCAATCAGCAATATGTCATCCACATATAATATCAGAAATGCTACAGAGCTCCCACTCACTTTCTTGTAAATACAGGCTTCTCCGAAAGTCTGTATAAAACCAAATGCTTTGATCACACTATCAAAATGTTTATTCCAACTCCGAGAGGCTTGCACCAGTCCATAAATGGATCGCTGGAGCTTGCACACTTTGTTAGCTCCCTTTGGATCGACAAAACCTTCCGGTTGCATCATATACAACTCTTCTTCCAGAAATCCATTCAGGAATGCAGTTTTGACATCCATCTGCCAAATTTCATAATCATAAAATGCGGCAATCGCTAACATGATTCGGACGGACTTAAGCATCGCTACGGGTGAGAAGGTCTCATCGTAGTCAATCCCTTGAACTTGCCGAAAACCTTTTGTGACAAGTCGAGCTTTGTAGACAGTAACATTACCATCAGCGTCAGTCTTCTTCTTAAAGATCCATTTATTCTCAATTGCTTGCCGATCAACGGGCAAGTCAACCAAAGTCCATACTTTGTTCTCATACATGGATCACATCTCAGATTTCATGGCTTCAAGCCACTTTGCGGAATCTGGGCTCACCATCGCTTCTTCATAGTTCGTAGGTTCATCATGATCTAGTAGCATGACTTCCAGAACAGGATTACCGTACCACTCTGGTGCGGATCTTACTCTGATTGATCTACGAGGTTCAGTAGTATCTTGATCTGAAGTTTCATGATCATTATCATTGGCTTCCTCACTAACTGGTGTAGGTGTCACTGAAATAGACTTCTGTGATGTACTACTTTCCAGTAAGGGAGCAGGTACAGTTACCTCGTCAAGTTCTACCTTCCTCCCACTCACTTCTTTCGAGAGAAACTCCTTCTCTAGAAAGGACCCATTCTTAGCAACGAATGATTTGCCTTCGGATCTGTGATAGAAGGTGTACCCAGCAGTCTCCTTTGGGTATCCTATGAAGACACATTTCTCCGATTTGGGTTCGAGCTTATCAGGTTGAATCTTTTTCACATAAGCATCGCAGCCCCAAACTTTAAGAAACGACAACTTTGGTTTCTTGCCAAACCACAGTTCATAAGGCGTCGTCTCAACGGATTTTGATGGTGCCCTATTTAACGTGAATGCGGCCGTCTCTAGAGCGTATCCCCAAAACGATAGCGGTAAATCAGTAAGAGACATCATAGATCGCACCATATCCAGTAAAGTACGATTACGACGTTCGGACACACCATTACGCTGTGGTGTTCCGGGTGGCGTGAGTTGTGAAACTATTCCACAATTTTTCAAATGTACACCAAACTCGTAACTCAAATATTCTCCTCCACGATCAGATCGTAGAAACTTTATTTTCTTGTTACGATGATTTTCAACTTCACTCTGAAATTCTTTGAACTTTTCAAATGTTTCAGACTTATGTTTCATTAAGTAGATATACCCATATCTGCTTAAATCATCTGTGAAGGTGAGAAAATAACGATATCCGCCACGAGCCTCAATATTCATCGGACCACATACATCGGTATGTATAATTTCCAACAAATCTGTTGCTCTCTCCATAGTACCGGAGAACGGTGTTTTAGTCATCATGCCCATGAGGCACGGTTCGCAAGTACCAAGTGATTCATAATCAAGTGGTTCAAAAAGTCCATCAGTATGGAGTTTCTTCATGCGCTTTACACCGATATGACCTAAACGACAGTGCCACAAATAAGTTGCACTTTCATTATCAACTCTGCATCTTTTGGCTTCAACATTATGAATATGTGTATTACTACTATCGAGATTCAATAAGAATAGACCACTCTTCAAGGGTGCATGACCATAAAAGATATTGCTCATATAAATAGAACAACCATTATTCTCTGATTTAAATGAATAACCATATCGCATTAAACAAGATCCAAATATAATGTTCATGCTCAACGCTGGCACCAAATAACAATTATTTAGGTCTAATATTAATCCCGAAGGTAGATGTAGAGGTAGCGTGCCGACCGCGATCACATCGACTTTGGAACCGTTTCCCACGCGCATCGTCACCTCATCCTTTGCCAGTGCCCGCTTATTCTGTAGTCCCTGTTTCCAGTTGCAAATATTAGCAACAGAACCAGTATCAAATACCCAGGTGCTACTGCGCGCTCTAGTAAGGTACACATCAATAACATGTATATCACATATACCTTTGTTCACCTTGCCATCCTTCTTATCCGCCAAATACTTGGGGCAGTTCCGCTTCCAGTGACCAGTCTGCTTGCAGTAGAAGCACTCAGTTTCAGGCTTAGGTCTAGACTTGGGTTTCTTCTCCTGAGCAGCAACTTGCTTGCTGTTCTTCTTGAAATTCCCCTTCTTCTTCCCTTTGCCCTTTTTCTTGAAACTGGTGGTTTTGTTAACCATCAACACTTGATGCTCCTTCTTGATTTCTACCTCCACAGCTTTCAGCATTGCGAAGAGCTCGGGAATAGTCTTGTTCATCCCTTGCATATTATAGTTCATCATGAAGCTCTTGTAGCTTGGTGGCAGTGATTGGAGAATTCTGTCAATGACGCAATCATCCGGAAGATTAACTCCCAATTGAATCAAGTGATTATTATACCCAGACATTTTGAGTATATGCTCACTGACAGAACTGTTCTCCTCCATCTTGCAGCTATAGAACTTATTGGAGACTTCATATCTCTCAATTCGGGCATTTGCTTGAAATATTAACTTCAACTCCTGGAACATCTCATATGCTCCATGACGTTCAAAACGTCGTTGAAGTCCCGATTCTAAGCCGTAAAGCATGGCACACTGAACTATCGAGTAGTCATCAGCTTTGCTCTGCCAGACGTTCATAACATCTGGTGTTGCTCCAGCAGCAGGCCTGGCACCGAGCGGTGCTTCCAGGACGTAATTCTTCTGTGCAGCAATGAGGATAATCCTCAAGTTACGGACCCAGTCCGTGCAATTGCTACCATCATCTTTCAACTTTGCTTTCTCAAGGAACCCATTAAAATTCAACGGAACAACAGCACGAGCCATCTATCTACAATCAATATAAACAAGCAAGATACTATCAGGGACTAAGTTCATGATAAATTTAAGTTCAATTAATCATATTACTTAAGAACTCCCACTTAGATAGACATCCCTCTAATCTTCTAAGTGATTATGTGATCCAAATCAACTAAACCATAACCGATCATCACGTGAGATGGAGTAGTTTTCAATGGTGAACATCGTTATGTTGATCATATCTACTATATGAATCACGCTCGAACTTTCGGTCTCCGTGTTCCGAGGCCATATCTGCATATGCTAGGCTTGTCAAGTTTAACCTGAGTATTCTGCGTGTGCAAAACTGGCTTGCACCCGTTGTAGATGGACGTAGAGCTTATCACACCCGATCATCACGTGGTGTCTGGGCACGACGAACTTTGGCAACGGTGCATACTCAGGGAGAACACTTCTTGATAATTTAGTGAGAGATCATCTTATAATGCTACCATCAATCAAAGCAAGATAAGATGCATAAAAATATAAACATCACATGCAATCAATATAAGTGATATGATATGGCCATCATCATCTTGTGCTTGTGATCTCCATCCCCGAAGCACCGTCGTGATCACCATCGTCACCGGCGCGACACCTTGATCTCCATCGGAGCATCGTTGTCGTCTCGCCAATTTTATGCTTCCACGACTATCACTACCGCTTAGTAATAAAGTAAAGCATTACATCGCGATTGCATTGCATACAATAAAGCGACAACCATATGGCTCCTGCCAGTTGCCGATAACTCGGTTACAAAACATGATCATCTCATACAATAAAATTTAGCATCATGCTTTGACCATATCACATCACAACATGCCCTGCAAAAACAAGTTAGACGTCCTCTACTTTGTTGTTGCAAGTTTTACGTGGCTGCTACGGGCTTAAGCAAGAACCAATCTCACCTACGCATCAAAACCACAACGATAGTTTGTCAAATAGACTCCGTTTTAACCTTCGCAAGGACCGGGCGTAGCCATACTTGGTTCAACTAAAGTTGGAGAGACAGTCGCCCGCAAGCCACCTGTGTGCAAAGCACATCGGGGGAACCGGTCTCGTGTAAGCGTACGCGTAAGGTTGGTCCGGGTCGTCTCGTCCAACAATGCCGCCGAACCAAAGTATGACATGCTGGTAGGCAGTATGACTTATATCGCCCACAACTCACTTGTGTTCTACTCGTGCATATTACATCAACATAAATAACCTAGGCTCGGATGCCACTGTTGGGTTTCGTAGTAATTTCAGAAAATTTCCTACGCACACGCAAGATCATGTGATGCATAGAAACGAGAGGGGAGAGTGTTGTCTACGTACCCAACGCAGACCGACTGCGGAAGCGCTGACACGACGTAGAGGAAGTAGTCGTATGTCTTCACGATCCAACCGATCAAGCACCGAAACTACGGCACCTCCGAGTTCGAGCACACGTTCAGCTCGATGACGATCCCCGGACTCCGATCCAGCAAAGTGTCGGGGAAGAGTTCTGTCAACACAACGGCGTGGTGACGATCTTGATGTACTACAGTAGCAGGGCTTCGCCTAAACTCCGCTACAGTATTATCGAGGAATATGGTGGCTGGGGGCACCGCACACGGCTAAGGAATAGATCACGTGGATCAACTTGTGTGTTTTTGGGGTGCCTCTGCCTCAGTATATAAAGGAGCCAAGGGGGAGGGGGCGCCGGCCAGGAGGAGGGTGCAGGAGGAGTCCTACTCCTTCCGGGAGTAGGACTCCCCCCCCCCAATCCTAGTTGGACTAGGATTCCCCGAGGGGGAAAGAGGGAGAGGGGGGCCGGCCACCTCTCCTAGTCCTAATAGGACTAGGGGAGGGCGAGGTGCGCAGCCACCTTGGGCTGCCCCTTTCTCCTTTCCGCTAAGGCCCATGAAGGCCCATATGGCTCCCGGGGGGTTCCGGTAACCTCCCGGTAATCCGGTAAAATCCCGATTTCACCCGGAACACTTCCGATATCCAAACATAGGCTTCCAATATATCAATCTTTACGTCTCGACCATTTCGAGACTCCTCGTCATGTCCGTGATAACATCCGGGACTCCGAACAACCTTCGGTACATCAAAATGCATAAACTCATAATATAACTATCATCGTAACCTTAAGCGTGCGGACCCTACGAGTTCGAGAATGATGCGTACGCGTAAGGTTGGTCCGGGTTGTCTCGTCCAACAATGCCGCCGAACCAAAGTATGACATGCTGGTAGGCAGTATGACTTATATCGCCCACAACTCACTTGTGTTCTACTCGTGCATATTACATCAACATAAATAATCTAGGCTCGGATGCCACTGTTGGGTTTCGTAGTAATTTCAAAAAATTTCCTACGCACACGCAAGATCATGTGATGCATAGAAATGAGAGGGGAGAGTGTTGTCTACGTACCCAATGCAGATCGACTGCGGAAGCGCTGACACAACATAGAGGAAGTAGTCATACGTCTTCACGATCCAACCGATCAAGCACCGAAACTACGGCACCTCCGAGTTCGAGCACACGTTCAGCTCGATGACGATCCCCGGACTCCGATCCAGCAAAGTGTCGGGGAAGAGTTCTGTCAGCACGACAGCGTGGTGACGATCTTGATGTACTACAGCAGCAGGGCTTCGCCTAAACTCCGCTACAGTATTACCAAGGAATATGGTGGCTGGGGGCACCGCACACGACTAAGGAATAGATCACGTGGATCAACTTGTGTGTTTCTGGGGTGCCTCTGCCTCATTATATAAAGGAGCCAAGGGGGAGGGGGGCGTCGGCCAGGAGGAGGGCGCAGGAGGAGTCCTACTCCTTCCGGGAGTAGGACTCCCCCCCCCCAATCCTAGTTGGACTAGGATTCCCCGAGGGGGAAAGAGGGAGAGGGGGGCCGGCCACCTCTCCTAGTCCTAATAGGACTAGGGGAGGGGGGAGGTGCGCAGCCACCTTGGGCTGCCCCTTTCTCCTTTCCACTAAGGCCCATGAAGGCCCATATGGCTCCCGGGGGGTTCCGGTAACCTCCCGGTAATCCGGTAAAATCCCGATTTCACCCGGAACACTTCCAATATCCAAACATAGGCTTCCAATATATCAATCTTTACGTATCGACCATTTCGAGACTCCTCGTCATGTCTGTGATCACATCCGGGACTCCGAACAACATTCGGTACATCAAAATGCATAAACTCATAATATAACTATCATCGTAACCTTAAGCGTGCGGACCCTACGGGTTCGAGAACGATGTAGACATGACCGAGACACGTCTCCGGTCAATAACCAATAGCGGGACCTGGATGCCCATATTGGCTCCTACATATTCTACGAAGATCTTTATCGGTCAGACCGCATAACAACATACGTTGTTCCCTTTGTCATCGGTATGTTACTTGCCTGAGATTCGATCGTCGGTATCCAATACCTAGTTCAATCTCATTACCGGCAAGTCTCTTTACTCGTTCTGTAATACATCATCTCGCAACTAACTCATTAGTTGCAATGCTTGCAAGGCTTATGTGATGTGCATTACCGAGAGGGCCCAGAGATACCTCTCCGACAATCGGAGTGACAAATCCTAATCTCGAAATACGCCAACCCAACATCTACCTTTGGAGACACCTGTAATGCTCCTTTATAATCACCCAGTTACGTTGTGACGTTTGGTAGCACCCAAGGTGTTCCTCCGATAAACGGGAGTTGCATAATGTCATAGTCATAGGAACATGTATAAGTCATGAAGAAAAGCAATAGCAACATACTAAACGATCGGGTGCTAAGCTAATGGAATGGGTCATGTCAATCAGATCATTCAACTAATGATGTGACCTCGTTAATCAAATAACAACTCCTTTGTCTATGGTTAGGAAACATAACCATCTTTGATTAACGAGCTAGTCTAGTAGAGGCATACTAGTGACACTCTGTTTGTCTATGTATTGTGACACTCCAAAATTTTAATTTGGTTTTCATCAAAAACTTTGTTGGATTTTAAAAGAGGGCATTTAAAATTTCTTTTCCAGAAATCCTTCCTCTTAAAAAACTTCCTTTCCTTTGGCAAGGATTTTCTTTTCCCTTTCAAATTTGGTGTTGAATTTTTGGAAGCTTTTCCTTCTGGTTGTTACCCTCTCAAACTTATTTATTTTCATTTAAAAAAAGAAACCCTAGGAGTTTTGGGACTTCTTTCTTTTTGAAACCACCCATGGTTTTGCCATGTCTCCTATAGTAAATCTTCTCAAAACCCCTCCCTCCACCTTTGAGCAATTTAAATCCTCTGTCTCAACAATTCCAAACAAGTTTTGGATTTTATTTCAATTATTTTATCTCCCAAAACATTTCTGCCAATTATTTTGAGCCTAAGTGATTTTCAAAGCAAGTACCACTTTGCCTTTGAGTTTTTATCCCAAACCAACTTCCCTGGATTGCCTTTAGTACCCACAACCTATAACCATCTTGATCCACTCTTCTTCTTTTCAAATATTTCAAATTTCACTCACTGCAAGTTTGGACCAGATTTGACAAACTTGATGAAATTCATATCTACACTCCTCCAAAAATTCCACCAAAAATCATGCAGCCTACTAGAGCAATGAGAAGCCACTCCACCAAATTTCAGCTCAAGGAAAAATCCCTAGATGCCAAAAGCATTCTGTCGAACACCTGAGCTGCACTGTTCTTTGCATTTTCAGTAAAGTTTAGTAAAATTCAGTTTTACAGTGTCATTTTCTTCAGAGTTCAGTCACAAGCTCACAGTGCGCTTGGCTCGATGCTCGCAGCCCCTCCCTCTTGTCCGGAGCTTCACACGCGTGCGTGGAGCCTTCCTGGCGTCGGTGGCGCGCTGGCACGTCCTCGCCGGCGTCTTCTGCGGCGTCGGGACCTCCCGTGGTGGCCGACAGAAGGTACACCACGGCAGAATGCCGTTCAGCGCCGCCCAAAGCCCCCTGGCTCTCCGCGTGGCCTCATGCATGCCAGCGCACGCCCCTGGCACCATCACCGTGGCCCGGCAAGCACGGAACGTGCTCCCTGCCGCCGACGGGCCGCGCCACCCCCGTTCTGTCGAGCTCGACCCAAACACCCAAACCCCGGCCAGTTTAGCACCTAAACGGACCCATTGAACCCCCACGACGGCGCTCGACCCCTAATCCTCCCCGACCAATGCACTGCGCCGCCGTAAGCTTCGCCGGAGAACCCCGTTCTCGGCCACCGCCTCGAATCGCCTATAAGAAGGAACTCGAGCTCGCCCTCGAGCACGCACCTTCACTGCACCTCCCCAGGACCCTGCCAAGCCACCAGGAGGACCTCGAGGAGGTCTCCTTCCCCAACTCCAGCCGCCTTGCTCCGCCTCGGCCTCCAGCTTGATTCACTCCAGTGAGGCCATCTCCGGCGCCCAAACCTCGTCCGTAGCCCTCTCTCACACCCAGTACTCTAACCCCCTCATCAATTTGGCCTTTGCAGTCCTCTCCGACGAGCTCCATCCACGCCCGAACCACCGTCCGCCGGAGTTGAGACCGCCGTTGACGTGGTGCTCCCCGGCGACCAACACCACCACCCACCGTTGCGGAAGGACACGGTGAGAACGTTGGTAACCTCCGATCCCCTTACCTCGCCGTGGATCGCCGCCGGCGACCACCGCAGCCCTCGGGCGCCGACGAGCCTCGTCCCTCCCATTTGAAAGTTTAAACATGACAAGTGGGACCCGCTGTCAGCCTCTCTGTCCTTTCTAAATGAAGCGTTTTCTGAAAACGCCTTCTGCCAAATGCGCTTTCCTTTTGGGCTGGCGTAGTTTCTGCCGAAGCGTTTTCTGTTTTTATAAACTAGCCCCTGGAAACTTTCTGTTTCATTACAGATGAGTCCCTGGATAAAAACCCTTATAACTTTTAAACAGAAAGGTATTTTTGATTGATTCTTTTTCTGTTCTCTTTAAAATTTTGTCTAGTTTTTTATCAGATTTATTTGAAAAATATTTGGAATACTTTTTGTGCACCCCTTGGTATTTACGATAGCGCATATATTTTGTTTATACCATAGATACCGAAGGAGGTGACGGAGCCGCGAACTTCACCGAGCTAGGCTCCGACTACTCTGAACCAGGCAAGCATGTTTGAACTTTTGATATGATGAGTGTCTTGGCATGTTTTGCATTTAGTTAGTTTCATGGCATGTTGATGAGCATACTGATGAATGTTATTTTATGCAATGTTGAGGTAAGTGAGTTCGATGATCCATAAGTGGATGGATGTGAGTATGAATGGCCATGTGTTGGCATGAGGATGGGTAAGATGGCAGTGTCGTAGCATGCCAGTCTTATGCCAGACTATATGACTTCAGTGTCAAACTGTATCGGTCCAGTTCCTCTCATTTCCTTCCCTGTACTACCACATGTTTTCCGCAAGGAATATGGTTTAGTAAGTTGCAAACTGCTTTCCTGGTACACACCAAAAGGAGAGGCCGGGATGATGGTTCCATGGCCCTGGATTAAAGCCAGTCATCCGGTCAGGGGGCATGGGTGTTTCCGGTTGGGACCGAGAGGGGGGCACCCCTTAGAGCGCGCGTATATAAATTTGATCCCATGCTATTCGAGATTGTGATCTCCCCGTCTCAAAAGTTTTTCTTGGACGATGTCTAGGGTGATTCCTAGCATCGAGAGGTAGGATGGGTGTGTACTGGATAGCTGTGTTTTCTTCCGAAAAACCGTAAACGGAACTAGTCCTTCGTGACTACGGAAATCCGTTGGCCGTGGGAAAATTTTTGTACAAACTCTGCAGAGTCATACATTCCTTGAATCATCTATTCCATGTCCAAATTCGTATTATCTTGTCCTAACAGTATCAGTTTGATGACAGAGACTCCGGTGAATCCCATGAGTGCTAAGTCCGGTTAAAAGTTATTCCTGTGGGTGGACTAACCTGTTTATTATCATGAATTGAATATTTATTATGAGTATTATTTACTTGTGAATAAATCCCTTTCTGTGATGTCGCCCCGACGTCCGACTGTGGCATTTCTTTTAAAGCCCTTTCTGTGATGTCGCCCCGACGTCCGACTATGGCATTTCTTTTAAAGCCCTTTCTGTGATGTCGCCCCAACGTCCGACTGTGGCATTTCTTTTAAAGCCCTTTCTGTGATGTCGCCCCGACGTCCGACTGTGGCATTTCTTTTAAAGCCCTTTCTGTGATGTCACCCCGACGTCCGACTGTGGCATTTCTTTTAAAGCCCTTTCTGTGATGTCGCCCCGACGTCCGACTGTGGCATTTCTTTTAAAGCCCTCTCTGTGATGTCGCCCCGACGTCCGACTGTGGCATTTCTTTTAAAGCCCTTTCTGTGATGTTGCCCCGACGTCCGACTGTGGCATTTCTTTTAAAGCCCTTTATGTGGTGTCGCTAAGACGCCCGACTGTGGCATGATTTTCTCCTTTATTTATTTGTTCACCTTTCGAGGCGTCGCTTCAGACACCCGATCGGTTTCCATTTATATTTCTGTCGGGATTTCAGGTGGACTACCGCCGATTCCCTCTTTGCTTACCTTGCCTGCTAATACTTTAAATGTACATTGGTGAATTAATCATGACGCATTCATGCATGCATTTGTTATATCTTACGTCTGAACTGTCTTGCGATTACTTTCAAAGTACTCACTGGCTTGTTGATTTGGCCAGATGCTGACGAAGGCGATCTCATGGATGAAGAGTTCGATAGCGAGTCCGACGCCTAGAGGAATCCCAGTCAGTCTCGTGCGACCCTGGATTTGGTCACTGTATTATATCCGCTTCCGCAACCCGAATAAATTTATCGAGCCTCACCTCGACGCTCGATGAGATGCCAGTTTGAGAGTCGTGTTATCACACTCCCCACTGTGTTATTCCACCATCACTTTATACTCGAGTCAGTAGTATGCCACCACACCATTGTGTTATATCCGCCATTATGTATAATTATTGGCGCGCTTGTAATAATTTGTTGAGTAGCCCTAGCCCAACCCTGTAATATATCCTATGCTATTGGCTTATTGTATCAAGAATTTGTCTACCAGTGAGGAGGATTTCTCTCATACTAGACTCAAAAGATTGGTCTCTCAATAAATATTTCTATTGGAAAACCGGTCGTGACAAGCTTGGTATCAGAGCCAGGTTGACTGTAGGAAGCCACTAGGTGCGATCGCTAATTGGTTATTAGCATGATAGAGCTAATTTATATTTTTGGAATTGTAATCATTTTCTGACTGTCAGCATAAATTTATGATCTGACCATTCAGGATTTTTGCTTACCTTTGTAGATGGCCGACAACAGCTGCGAGTCTCAGACCTTCGCCAACGTGCCCGATGGGTTCGTCAAGCTTCTCTCCTTCATCGTTCAGGTCGCGATGGGGCCGTCTGTGCACCCAGTCTTCTCACTCTACCAGCACAACGTCAATGACAGTCTGACCATGCACCAGGCCACGGTGCAGTTCAGGGGAGGGCGTGGTGAGTTACGCCGCTTCCGGTTCGTGGGAAGAGCCATGCCTACGGAGAGGCATGCTATGCAGATGGCAGCCCGTGAGGCGATAGCTCGCCTCAGGGATGTCCTTCCCGCGATGAAGACTCGTCGCTACCGCTATCTTCCATGCCATGTGCCTTACACCTGTCACTACGCATTCTCCTGCCCCAGAGGAGAATGAGATGAGGCTTTTGAGATGCTTATTGAGTATCTCCGGGCTCTGGAGGCAGCCTTCGACAACCTGGTGGACGACTTCGTAGCTGCCCGCATGGACTCAGTCCATGGCTGTGCCGCCAACAGGAGGGAGCTCCTGCCCGCCGCACCGCCACTGACTTTTGTCTCGTCATCAGCATCTTATGCACCTACTCGTCGCCTGCCTACCACCGAAGAGTTCAACCAGGCCATTGCGCCCACTCCAGCGCGCACTGCACTACCCGTTGTGCCTACTCCTGTTCGTGTTGTTCCGCCCCTGGCACCCGCTCCGTCCACTCTGCGCAACACTACACGTATGGAGCCTATTAGCGAGGAGGAAGTCGAGTCTCCAACCTCGCTACGCCTCGCCCTCGGCAGCGCAAAGGAGGTCGTCAACATCTCTGCCTGAGTACGCTTAGCCGCCATGTTATGTACCGCTTTGTATGATATGTTTATATGTACATAGGTTGTGAGAAGTAGCCTGTTTGCGCATCATGTAGGACCTGGAGAAGTGCACTAGCCTAAATAACATGTCAGGATTATGTACGCATATCCTGAGTGATGTATTGTATAATTATCGCCCACGTCTAAGATATGTAATGAGCAGTCCTTCTCCGTGCGCAATTCGATTTGTTTTCTTAAGTGATCTTGGTCATTTAAATTATTTGCCATCCTTGTGCAATTTTGGATTTGTTTTTGCGACCATCTTCGCTTTTCTTATGAGTTTTACAAAATATATCCCCAGAGTGAAAAATGTCTCGTCCTTGGACTCGCTCCATGCCTACTCCGCCAGAGGAAGATTATGACACTCAACCAGGCAACAATTTCACACAAGGGCACTCGAGTCAACAGAACACTGAAACGGCACTTTCCCAAATGTGCCGCCTTCATGAACAGAGTCAGCAACAACATCATGAAATGATGAACCAAGTCATCAACATGGGGAATCACCATGGACAGTATCAGCAGCAATCCAAGTTATCTGACCTTCAGAAGACACGTCCCCAAACATTTTCTCACACTGACAAACCTCTTGAAGCCGAGGACTGGCTTCGAGATATGGAGAGGAAATTAATTATTGCAAAATGTTCAGACCCCGAAAAGGTATTGTATGCTCCGCACTATCTCACAGGAGCAGCCGCATCGTGGTGGGAGAATTTTCTGCACATGCATCCCAACGAAAATGACATAACCTGGGATGATTTCAAGGAAGGTTTCCGTGGTGCACACATTCCTAAGAGTATTATGAAAATCAAGAAGAGAGAGTTCGATGACCTCAAACAAAGGAACATGACAGTGTCAGATTACAACAGTCAATTTACTCTATTGTCCCGCTACGCCAATGAAGAGCGTATGACTGAAATCAAGAAGATGGAGAAATTCCTTGACGGTCTGGAGCCCGCGCTTAAATGCCAACTGGTCGTGCACACTTTTCCTGATTTTAAAACACTGGTAGACAAAGCCATTACTCTGGAAAATGAGAGACGCAGTCTGGAAGATATCCGCAAGCGAAAAAGCGACCAGACTAACCATGCTCACAATCACCGAAGCAGGACAGATTTTCAAAAGGGTGGGACACACAAATCCTCATCCAATGTCTCACGCCCAATCAAGAATTTTCATGCAAGGGACAAGGAATTCACCTATCGCCCCGGCGTTACTTGTTACGCTTGTGGAGAAGAAGGGCACTATGACAAACAGTGCCCCAAGCCAAGGAACTCAACCCCAAAGCAGAACAACGGCGGCAATAATTCAGCGCCCAAGCGAAACAATTTCAATCCCAACAATAACCACAGGAAGGGTCATCTGAACCACGTAACCAAAGAGGAGGCACAAAATGCTTCGAATATCGTACTCGGTATGTTTCCTGTCAACACAATACCTGCAATGGTTTTGTTTGATTCTGGAGCTTCTCACTCTTTCATTTCGAAAAGTTTTGCTTTGCAAAATGATTTTTCAATGCTTCCTTTGGAGAAATCCATGATCATCAAGTCCCCTGGGATTCAGCAAGTTACTCAGAATTACTGTCAGAATGTGGTCATTGAGTTCGAAGGATTGGAGTTTCACGCAAATATTATTGTGTTGGAAAATAAAGGACTGGATGTCATCCTAGGGATGGACTAGCTAACCACCAACAAGGGTTTTATCGACTGTTTCAACAGGACCGTAATTCTCACACACCACCAAGGGAAGACAATAAGAGTGTCAGCCAAGGAGGGAAAGATACCCCGGCAACCGAGATTGAATAAGGTGGACGTTTCTGAGCTAAACAAGGTTCCAGTAGTGTGTGAATTTCCAGACGTATTCCCTGAAGAGCTACCAGGCATGCCACCAGACCGAGAAATAGAATTCAGCATTGAGCTAGCACCAGGAACCACCCCCATATACAAGAAATCATACAGAATGGCACCATCTGAGTTGATCGAGTTGAAGAAACAAATAAAGGAATTACTGGACAAGGGATACATTCGAGCCAGCTCCTCACCTTGGGGATCACCAATTTTATTTGCCAAAAAGAAGGATGGAACACTAAGATTGTGCATAGACTACGAGCACTTAACATGGTCACAGTCAAGAACAAATACCCGATGCCACGGATAAACGATTTGTTTGATCAACTCGCTCAGGCCAAGGTATTCTCAAAAATTGACTTAAGGTCAGGATACCATCAATTGAAGGTACGAACGGAAGATATCCCCAAAACAGCCTTCACCTCCAAATATGGACTGTACGAGTTGACAGTGATGCCATTTGGATTAACTAACGCCCCAACATATTTTGTTCACCTCATGAACAAAGTATTTATGAAGTTTATGGACAAGTTTGTCGTGGTATTCATCGACAATATTCTGGTATACTCCAAGACACCAGAAGAGCACGCAGAACATCTCAGGATTGTGCTAGGAGAGCTCAGAAAACACCAATTGTATGCCAAGTTCAGCAAGTGCGAATTTTGGCTAAGACAAGTAGGCTTTCTAGGCCACGTACTGACCCGAGACGGTATCGCAGTGGACCCAGAGAAAGTCAAGGCCATACTTGGCTGGAAGTCACCAGCCGGCGTAACAGACATACGGAGTTTCTTGGGAATGGCAGGATATTACCGCAGATTTATTGAAGGATTCTCCACCATAGCCAAGCCTATGACACAGTTGCTCAAGAAAGATAAGAAGTTTGAATGGACAGAAGCCTGCAAGAAAAGTTTCCAAGAGCTAAAGCGGAAGTTAACGACAGCACCGGTATTAATTGTACCCGACATACACAAGAATTTTGAAGTATATTGTGACGCGTCCAGAAAGGGTCTCGGATGCGTGTTGATGCAGGAAGGCAAGGTTGTCGCCTACGCTTCAAGGCAACTTCGCAAGCATGAGGAAAATTATCCCACTCATGACTTAGAAATGGCAGCAGTTATTCATGCACTCAAGGAATGGATGCATTTCTTACTTGGGAATCGATGTGAAATATATACGGATCACAAAAGTCTCAAATATATTTTCACACAGCCAGTACTAAACTTACGGCAACGACGTTGGTTGGAGTTGGTAAAGGATTATGATGTTGGTATCCATTACCATCCAGGGAAAGCAAATGTAGTGGCCGATGCCCTTAGTTGGAACCCCAGCTCCGACGAAAACAATCTGCACAGCTTGAGGCCCGAATTCCAACAAGAATTTGCCAAGCTCAACTTGATAATGGTAGCAGAAGGCACCATATCAAACTTGGAAATACAACCCGACCTTGTGGGAAAATTAAAGGAGCTCAGCCCGGTCACACCAGCATCGAAGGCATCAAAAGAAAGTTGAGTATGGGCAAGGCCTCGGAATTCGTCATAGACAATGAAGGAATATTATGGTATGGAGAAAGGCTCTGCATGCCAAACATAGAAGACCTTAAACAGCAAATTTTAGCTGAAGCCCACACCGCCCCGTACTCGATCCACCCAGGAGGAACCAAAATGTATAAAGATATTTAGGAAAGATTTTGGTGGCACGGTATGAAGAGGGACATAGCCACCTTCATTGCATGTTGCGACTCATGTCAACGCATAAAAGCTGAGCATCAGAGACCAGCCGGACTACTGCAACCGAACAAAATACCTGAGTGGAAATGGGATGAAATAGGGATGGATTTCATTGTCGGACTACCTCGGTCACGACACGGGAATGATGCCATATGGGTCATCACTGACAGGTTAACCAAAGTGGCACACTTTATTCCAATAAAGACGACCCACACCACTCAGAGGCTTGCCAGGATTTATCTTTCCCACATAGTTTGTCTGCACGGTGTCCCGAAGACTATAATATCCGACAGAGGCACTCAGTTCGTCTCAAGATTTTGGGAGCATTTACAACAGGCTCTGGGAACCCAACTAGCCTTCAGTACCGCATACCACCCACAGACTGATGGACAAATAGAACGCATAAACCAGGTTTTAGAAGACATGCTAAGAGCATCTGTCCTCACATATGGAACCAGTTGGGAAGAAAGCCTGCCATACGCCGAGTTTGCGTACAACAATAGCTACCAGGCCAGCCTACAAATGGCACCATTTGAGGCTTTATACGGACGAAGATGTCGTACCCCGTTAAATTGGTCAGAGACCGGAGACAGCCGCATCTTCGGACCAGACATGCTCAGAGAAGCCGAGGAAAAGGTCAAGCTAATCAGAGACCGACTTAAGACCGCTCAAAGTCGACAGAAGAGTTATTATGATCAGAAACATCGTAGGGTCAGCTTCGAACCCGATGAGTTCGTATACCTGAGAGTATCCCCTATGAGAGGATTGCAACGATTCAAGATTAAAGGGAAGCTAGCACCAAGATTCATCGGACCTTTCTGTATAAGGGCACGAAGAGGCACGGTAGCCTACCAGCTAGACTTACCCGAGGAATTATCCAATGTCCACGACGTGTTCCATGTCTCGCAATTGAGGAAGTGCGTAAGCAACCCAGAGAAACAAGTATCCCATGAAAACATTGACGTGCAGCCAGACCTCACTTATCGGGAACGTCCCGTAAGAATATTAGAGGAGTCTGAAAGGAGGACCCGACAGAAGACCATCAAGTTTTTTCAAAGTCCAGTGGAGCAATCACACCGACAGTGAAGCAACTTGGGAAAGAGAGGATTTTCTTCGGACAGAGCATCCACACTTATTTAAGGATCAGCTGAAATCTCGGGGACGAGATTTTTCCTAAGGGGGTAGGTGTTGTGACACTCCAAAATTTTAATTTGGTTTTCATCAAAAACTTTGTTGGATTTTAAAAGAGGGAATTTAAAATTTCTTTTCCAGAAATCCTTCCTCTTAAAAACTTCCTTTCCTTTGGCAAGGATTTTCTTTTCCCTTTCAAATTTGGTGTTGAATTTTTGGAACCTTTTCCTTCTGGTTGTTACCCTCTCAAACTTATTTATTTTCATTTAAAAAAAGAAACCCTAGGAGTTTTGGGACTTCTTACTTTTTGAAACCACCCATGGTTTTACCATGTCTCCTATAGTAAATCTTCTCAAAACCCCTCCCTCCACCTTTGAGCAATTTAAATCCTCTGTCTCAACAAGTCCAAACAAGTTTTGGATTTTATTTCAATTATTTTATCTCCCAAAACATTTCTGCCAATTATTTTGAGCCTAAGTGATTTTCAAAGCAAGTACCACTTTGCCGTTGAGTTTTTATCCCAAACCAACTTCCCTGGATTGTCTTTAGTACCCACAACCTAGAACCATCTTGATCCACTCTTCTTCTTTTCAAATATTTCAAATTTCACTCACTGCAAGTTTGGACCAGATTTGACAAATTTGATGAAATTCATATCTACACTCCTCCAAAAATTCCACCAAAAATCATGCAGCCTACTAGAGCAATGAGAAGCCAGTCCACCAAATTTCAGATCAAGGAAAAATCCCTAGATGCCAAAAGCATTCTGTCGAACACCTGAGCTGCACTGTTCTTTGCATTTTCAGTAAAGTTCAGTAAAATTCAGTTTTACAGTGTCGTTTTCTTCAGAGTTCAGTCACAAGCTCACAGTGCGCTTGGCTCGATGCTCGCAGCCCCTCCCTCTTGTCCGGAGCTTCACACGCATGCGTGGAGCCTTCCTGGCGTCGGTGGCGCGCTGGCCCGCCCTCGCCGGCGTCTTCTGCGGCGTCGGGACCTCCCGTGGCGGCCGACAGAAGGCACACCATGGCAGAACGCCGTTCAGCGCCGCCAAAGCCCCCTGGCTCTCCGCGTGGCCTCATGCATGCCAGCGCACGCCCGTGGCACCATCACCGTGGCCCGGCAAGCATGGAACGTGCTCCCTGCCGCCGACGGGCCGCGCCACCCCCGTTCCGTCGAGCTCGACCCAAACACCCAAACCCCAGCCAGTTTAGCACCTAAACGGACCCATTGAACCCCCACGACGGCGCTCGACCCCTAATCCTCCCCGACCAATGCCCTGCGCCGCCGTAAGCTTCGCTGGAGAACCCCGTTCTCGGCCACCGCCTCGAATCGCCTATAAAAAGGAACCCGAGCTCGCCCTCGAGCATGCACCTTCACTGCACCTCCCCAGCACCCTGCCAAGCCACCAGGAGGACCTCGAGGAGGTTTCCTTCCCCAACTCCGGCCGCCTTGCTCCGCCTCGGCCTCCAGCTTGATTCACTCGGTGAGGCCATCTCTGGCGCCCAAACCTCGTCTGTAGCCCTCTCTCACACCCAGTACTCTAACCCCCTCATCAATTTGGCCTTTGCAGTCCTCTCCGACGAGCTCCATCCACGCCCGAACCACCGTCCGCCGGAGTTGAGACTGCCGTCGACGTGGTGCTCCCCGGCGACCAACACCACCACCCACCGTTGCGGAAGGACACGGTGAGCACGTTGGTAACCTCCGATCCCCTTACCTCGCCGTGGATCGCCGCCGGCGACCACCGCAGCCCTCGGGCGCCGACGAGCCTCGTCCCTCCCATTTGAAAGTTTAAACATGACAAGTGGGACCCGCTGTCAGCCTCTCTGTCCTTTCTAAAGGAAGCGTTTTCTGAAAACGCGTTCTGCCAAATGCGCTTTCCCTTTGGGCTGGTGTAGTTTGTGCCGAAGCGTTTTCTATTTTTATAAACTAGCCCCTGGAAACTTTCTGTTTCATTACAGATGAGTCCCTAGATTAAAACCCTTATAACTTTTAAACATAAAGGTATTTTTGATTGATTCTTTTTCTGTTCTCTTTAAAATTTTGTCTAGTTTTTTATCAGATTTATTTGAAAAATATTTGGAATACTTTTTGTGCACCGCTTGGTATTTACGATAGCGCATATATTTTCTTTATACCGTAGATACCGAAGGAGGTGACGGAGCCGCGAACTTCACTGAGCTAGGCTCTGACTACTCTGAACCAGGCAAGCATGTTTGAACTTTTGATATGATGAGTGTCTTGGCATGTTTTGCATTTAGTTAGTTTCATGGCATGTTGATGAGCATACCGATGAACGTTATTTTATGCAATGTTGAGGTAAGTGAGTTCGATGATCCATAAGTGGATGGATGTGAGTATGAATGGCCATGTGTTGGCATGAGGATGGGTAAGATGGCAGTGTCGTAGCATGCTAGTCTTATGCCAGACTATATGACTTCAGTGTCAAACCGTATCGGTCCAGTTCCTCTCATTTCCTTCCCTGTACTACCACATGTTTTCCGCAAGGAATATGGTTTAGTAAGTTGCAAACCGCTTTCCTGGTACACACCAAAAGGAGAGGCCGGGATGATGGTTCCATGGCCCTGGATTAAAGCCAGTCATCCGGTCAGGGGGCATGGGTGTTTCCAGTTGGGACCGAGAGGGGGGCACCCCTTAGAGCGCGCGTATATAAATTTGATCCCATGCTATTCGAGATTGTGATCTCCCCGTCTCAAATGTTTTTCTTGGACGATGTCTAGGGCGATTCCTAGCATCGAGAGGTAGGATGGGTGTGTACTGGATAGCTGTGTTTTCTTCCGAAAAACCGTAAACGGAACTAGTCCTTCGTGACTCGTGACTACGGAAATCCGTTGGCAGTGGGAAAATTTTTGTACAAACTCTGCAGAGTCATACATTGCTTGAATCATCTATTCCATGTCCAAATTCGTATTATCTTGTCCTAACAGTATCAGTTTGATGACAAAGACTCCGGTGAATCCCATGAGTGCTAAGTCCAGTTAAATGTTATTCCTGTGGGTGGACTAACCTGTTTATTATCATGAATTGAATATTTATTATGAGTATTATTTACTTGTGAATAAAGCCCTTTCTGTGATGTCGCCCCGACGTCCGACTGTGGCATTTCTTTTAAAGCCCTTTCTGTGATGTCGCCCCGACGTCCGACTGTGGCATTTCTTTTAAAGCCCTTTCTGTGATGTCGCCCCGACGTCCGACTGTGGCACTTCTTTTAAAGCCCTTTCTGTGATGTCGCCCCGATGTCCGACTGTGGCATTTCTTTTAAAGCCCATTCTGTGATGTCGCCCCGACATCCGACTGTGGCATTTCTTTTAAAGCCCTTTCTGTGATGTCGCCCTGACGTCCGACTGTGGCATTTCTTTTAAAGCCCTCTCTGTGATGTCGCCCCGATGTCCGACTGTGGCATTTCTTTTAAAGCCCTTTCTGTGATGTTGCCCCGACGTCCGACTGTGGCATTTCTTTTAAAGCCCTTTATGTGGTGTCGCTAAGACGCCCGACTGTGGCATGATTTTCTCCTTTATTTATTTGTTCACCTTTCGAGGCGTCGCTTCAGACACCCGATCGGTTTCCATTTATATTTCTGTCGGGATTTCAGGTGGACTACCGCCGATTCCCTCTTTGCTTACCTTGCCTGCTAATACTTTAAATGTACATTGGTGAATTAATCATGACGCATTCATGCATGCATTTGTTATATCTTACGTCTGAACTGTCTTGCGAGTACTTTCAAAGTACTCACTGGCTTGTTGATTTGGCCACATGCTGATGAAGGCGATCTCATGGATGAAGAGTTCGATAGCGAGTCCGACGCCTAGAGGAATCCCAGTCAGTCTCGTGCGACCCTGGATTTGGTCACTGTATTATATCCGCTTCCGCAACCCGAATAAATTTATCGAGCCTCACCTCGACGCTCGATGAGATGCCAGTTTGAGAGTCGTGTTATCACACTCCCCACTGTGTTATTCCACCATCACTTTATCCTCGAGTCAGTAGTATGCCACCACACCATTGTGTTATATCCGCCATTATGTATAATTATTGGCGCGCTTGTAATAATTTGAGCAGCCCTAGCCCAACCCTGTAATATATCCTATGCTACTGGCTTATTGTATCAAGAATTTGTCTACCAGTGAGGAGGATTTCTCTCATAATGGACTCAAAAGATTGGTTTCTCAATAAATATTTCTATTGGAAAACCGGTCGTGACAAGCTTGGTATTAGAGCCAGGTTGACTGTAGGAAGCCACTAGGTGCGATCGCTAATTGGTTATTAGCATGATAGACCTAATTTATATTTTTGCAATTGTAGTCATTTTCTGACTGTCAGCATAAATTTATGATCTGACCATTCAGAATTTTTGCTTACCTTTGTAGATGGCCGACAACAGCTGCGAGTCTCAGACCTTCGCCAACGTGCCCGATGGGTTCATCAAGCTTCTCTCCTTCATCGTTCAGGTCGCGATGGGGCCGTCTGTGCGCCCAGTCTTCTCACTCTACGAGCACAAGGTCAATGACAGTTTGACCATGCACCAGGCCACGGTGCAGTTCAGGGGAGGGCGTGGTGAGCTATGCCGCTTCCGGTTCGTGGGAAGAGCCATGCCTACGGAGAGGCATGCTATGCAGATGGCAGCCCGTGAGGCGATAGCTCGCCTCAGGGATGTCCTTCCCGCGATGAAGACTCGTCGCTACCACTATCTTCCATGCCATGTGCCTTACACCTGTCACTACGCATTCTCCTGCCCCAGAGGAGAACGAGATGAGGCTTTTGAGATGCTTATTGAGTATCTCCGGGCTCTGGAGGCAGCCTTCGACAACCTGGTGGAAGACTTCGTAGCTGCCCGCATGGACTCAGTCCATGGCTGTGCCGCCAACAGGAGGGAGCTCCTGCCCGCCGCACCACCACTGACTTTTGTCTCGTCATCAGCATCTTATGCACCTACTCGTCGCCTGCCTACCACCGAAGAGTTCAACCAGGCCATTGCGCCCACTCCAGCGCGCACTGCACCACCCGTTGTGCCTACTCCTGTTCGTGTTGTTCCGCCCCTGGCACCCGCTCCGCCCACTCTGCGCAACACTACACGTATGGAGCCTATTAGCGAGGAGGAAGTCGAGTCGCCAACCTCGCTACGCCTCGCCCTCGGCAGGGCAAAGGAGGTCGTCAACATCTCCGCCTGAGTACGCTTATCCGCCATGTTATGTACCGCTTTGTATGATATGTTTATATGTACATAGGTTGTGAGAAGTAGCCTGTTTGCGCATCATGTAGGACCTGGAGAAGTGCACTAGCCTAAATAACATGTCAGGATTATGTACGCATATCCTGAGTGATGTATTGTATAATTATCGCCCGCGTGTAAGATATGTAATGAGCAGTCCTTCTCCGTGCGCAATTCGATTTGTTTTCTTAAGTGATCTTGGTCATTTAAATTATTTGCCATCCTTGTGCAATTTTGGATTTGTTTTTGCGACCATCTTCGCTTTTCTTATGAGTTTTACAAAATATATCCCCAGAGTGAAAAATGTCTCGTCCTTGGACTCGCTCCATGCCTACTCCGCCAGAGGAAGATTATGACACTCAACCAGGCAACAATTTCACACAAGGGCAGTCGAGTCAACAGAACAGTGAAACGGCACTTTCCCAAATGTGCCGCCTTTATGAACAGAGTCAGCAACAACATCGTGAAATGATGAACCAAGTCATCAACATGGGGAATCACCATGGACAGTATCAGCAGCAATCCAAGTTATCTGAGCTTCAGAAGACACGTCCCCAAACATTTTCTCACACTGACAAACCTCTTGAAGCCGAGGACTGGCTTCGAGATATGGAGAGGAAATTAATTATTGCAAAATTTTCAGACCCCGAAAAGGTATTGTATGCTCCGCACTATCTCACAAGAGCAGCCGCATCATGGTGGGAGAATTTTCTGCACATGCATCCCAACGAAAATGACATAACCTGGGATGATTTCAAGGAAGGTTTCCGTGGTGCACACATTCCTAAGAGTATTATGAAAATCAAGAAGAGAGAGTTCGATGACCTCAAACAAAGGAACATGACAGTGTCAGATTACAACAGTCAATTTACTCTATTGTCCCGCTACGCCAATGAAGAGCGTATGACTGAAATCAAGAAGATGGAGAAATTCCTTGACGGTCTGGCACCCGCGCTTAAATGCCAACTAGTCGTGCACACTTTTCATGATTTGAAAACACTAGTGGACAAAGCCATTACTCTGGAAAATGAGAGACGCAGTCTGGAAGATATCCGCAAGCGAAAAAGGGACCAGACTAACCATGCTCGCAATCACCGAAGCAGGACAGATTTTCAAAAGGGTGATACACACAAATCCCCATCCAATGTCTCACGCCCAATCAAGAATTTTCATGCAAGGGACAAGGAATTCACCTATCGCCCCGGCGTTACTTGTTACGCTTGTGGAGAAGAAGGGCACTATGCCAAACAGTGCCCCAAGCCAAGGAACTCAACCCCAAAGCCGAACAACGGCGGCAATAATTCAGCGCCCAAGCGAAACAATTTCAATCCCAACAATAACCACATGAAGGGTCATCTGAACCACGTAACCAAAGAGGAGGCACAAAATGCTCCGGATATCGTACTCGGTACGTTTCCTGTCAACACAATACCTGCAATGGTTTTGTTTGATTCTGGAGCTTCTCACTCTTTCATTTCGAAAAGTTTTGCTTTGCAAAATGATTTTTCAATGCTTCCTTTGGAGAAATCCATGATCATCAAGTCCCCTGGGATTCAGCAAGTTACTCAGAATTACTGTCAGAATGTGGTCATTGAGTTCGAAGGATTGGAGTTTCACGCAAATCTTATTGTGTTGGAAAATAAAGGACTGGATGTCATCCTAGGGATGGACTGGCTAACCACCAACAAGGGTTTTACCGACTGTTTCAACAGGACCGTAATTCTCACACACCACCAAGGGAAGACAATAAGAGTGTCAGCCAAGGAGGGAAAGATACCCCGGCAACCGAGATTGAATAAGGTGGACGTTTCTGAGCTAAACAAGGTTTCAGTAGTGTGTGAATTTCCAGACGTATTCCCTGAAGAGCTACCAGGCATGCCACCAGACCGAGAAATAGAATTCAGCATTGAGCTAGCACCAGGAACCACCCCCATATACAAGAAACCATACAGAATGGCACCATTCGAGTTGATCGAGTTGAAGAAACAAATAAAGGAATTACTGGACAAGGGATACATTCGAGCCAGCTCCTCACCTTGGGGATCACCAATTTTATTTGCCAAAAAGAAGGATGGAACACTAAGATTGTGCATAGACTACCGAGCACTTAACATGGTCACAGTCAAGAACAAATACCCGATGCCACGGATAAACGATTTGTTTGATCAACTCGCTCAGGCCAAGGTATTCTCAAAAATTGACTTAAGGTCAGGATACCATCAATTGAAGGTATGAACGGAAGATATCCCCAAAACAGCCTTCACCTCCAGATATGGACTGTACGAGTTCACAGTGATGCCATTTGGATTAACTAACGCCCCAGCATATTTTGTTCACCTCATGAACAAAGTATTTATGAAGTTTATGGACAAGTTTGTCGTGGTATTCATCGATGATATTCTGGTATACTCCAAGACACCATAAGAGCACGCAGAACATCTCAGGATTGTGCTAGGAGAGCTCAGAAAACACCAATTGTATGCCAAGTTCAGCAAGTGCGAATTTTGGCTAAGACAAGTAGGCTTTCTAGGCCACGTACTGACCCAAGACGGTATCACAGTGGACCCATAGAAAGTCAAGGCCATACTTGGCTGGAAGTCACCAGCCAGCGTAACAGACATACGGAGTTTCTTGGGAATGGCAGGATATTACCGCAGATTTATTGAAGGATTCTCCACCATAGCCAAGCCTATGACACAGTTGCTCAAGAAAGATAAGAAGTTTGAATGGACAGAAGCCTGCGAGAAAAGTTTCCAAGAGCTAAAGCGGAAGTTAACGACAGCACCGGTATTAATTGTACCCGACATACACAAGAATTTTGAAGTATATTGTGACGCATCCAGAAAGGGTCTCGGATGCGTGTTGATGCAGGAAGGCAAGGTTGTCGCCTACGCTTCAAGGCAACTTCGCAAGCATGAGGAAAATTATCCCACTCATGACTTAGAAATGGCAGCAGTTATTCATGCACTCAAGGAATGGAGGCATTTCTTACTTGGGAATCGATGTGAAATATATACGGATCACAAAAGTCTCAAATATGTTTTCACACAGCCAGAACTAAACTTACGGCAACGACGTTGGTTGGAGTTGGTAAAGGATTATGATGTTGGTATCCATTACCATCCAGGGAAAGCAAATGTAGTGGCCGATGCCCTTAGTCGGAACCCCAGCTCCGACGAAAACAATCTGCACAGCTTGAGGCCCGAATTCCAACAAGAATTTGCCAAGCTCAACTTGATAATGGTAGCAGAAGGCACCATATCAAACATGGAAATACAACCCGACCTTGTGGGGAAAATTAAAGGAGCTCAGCCCGGTCACACCAGCATCGAAGGCATCAAAAGAAAGTTGAGTATGGGCAAGGCCTCGGAATTCGTCATAGACAATGAAGGAATATTATGGTACGGAGAAAGGCTCTGCATGCCAAACATAGAAGACCTTAAACATCAAATTTTAGCTGAAGCCCACACCGCCCCGTACTCAATCCATCCTGGAGGAACCAAAATGTATAAAGATATTCAGGAAAGATTTTGGTGGCACGGTATGAAGAGGGACATAGCCACCTTCATTGCATGTTGCGACTCATGTCAACGCATAAAAGCTGAGCATCAGAGACCAGCCGGACTACTGCAACCGAACAAAATACCTGAGGCTGGATCCGGTTCTACCTCCGCACCGCCTGTCGCCGCCGGAGCCCGAACGCCTGCCCCTCAGGTCCCGATGTTGTCGGGCCTCAAGCTTCACAAGAGAAAGGTGGAGTACTTCGTGGTGGACTGGTAGGTGTTTCAAGCTTCGCTTTATCCCTGCCAGTACTTGTTATTTCCTGACACTCACCCTTGGTTGATCAGGCCGGCATCTTCGACGTAGAAGAGGAAGGATAATACGGCGGCCGTGCCTCCCTCCGCAGAGAAAGGAGGAAGCAGTGCCCGCATCTCCCCAGCCCGGTCGTCCTCGCGGGGCCAAGAGGAACATCGCCGCGTGGAATCAGCCCCCATGGCCCCGCTGGCTCCGGAGGTGCCGGCGCTTGGCGCGGCTAACAAGGTCCTAGATGCTCCGGGGCTCGCGGTCTCCCATGCCCTGGTGATGGTGTCGCTTCCTCCCACTGTTTCACCTCCACTCCCTGGTTCTTCTGCTCCTGCTGCCGTCTTGGAGCGTGCCCTTTCAGAGATAACCCAACTGCAGGCGGATCTCCTGAGTGCTGACCCGCGCCTGGTGGCCGAGCGTCTAGATTTGGCCTCCGACTGGCTTCATTCTAACCTAGCGGTTCGCGCGGTGCTGGGCCAGGCTGCCGCGGCTTCTGAGAGGGAGAAGCAAGGAGCCGTCGGCGCTGCAGCCGATCGCGAGGCGACGCTGAAAGATGCCAAGGCCACTCGTGACCGCTACCAAGCGCTGGAGAGCGAGTTGCAGAGCCTGCGCGACAAGCACGCCGAAGGGGTACGCCGCCTCCAAGCAGAGGAGGAGGAGATGAAGGCCCGGCAGGAAGTCATCAAGAGCCGTGATGCTGAGCTCGCGGAGCTGGGGAAGAAGCAGGCTGCCGAGCGCAACCGGTTGGAAGAGTTGGAGCAGAAGATGGGGACGAGGGAGGCCGATCTTGATGCCAAGGCGTGAGTCCTGGCCGAAGACCGGGTGGCCTTCGCCGATCTCGAGAAGAGATCTCACAAGGCACTGAGGACGCTCTACGAGCACGACCTAGAGAAGCCGATGGACACCGACAAGGATGGCCCCACCCAGCTGCTTCCTCTCGTGGTGAAGGCGCTTGAGGAGGTCGTCTATGGTCTCGGTCCCATGGCGGAGGCAGAAGCTTGCGTCCTGTCTTCAGCCACACTGACTCACGTCCTCAGCCATCTGTACCTCCGCGACCCCAACGCCCGCCTTGACGATCTGCTAGAGCCTGTGGCTGAAGATCACTGCAAAGCCGCCGCCGCAGCTGTTGAAGGTCAAGTGGAGGTTTTGCTGGGGAAGTTCCACGGCTTTGTCTCCGATCCTCTATCTGGCGATGCCGCAGATCCTACGGCTGAAGGTGAGAACATTGTCACCCACGGGAGAGCACCTTCCGTAAGCGATGGCGATATCCAGGGTGCCTGCAGCTATTCTTCCTGTTTCGTTCCTGCAACATATATCAGGCCTCGTGGGGGCATTTAGACTTTTCATTTGGTATTGTGAGAACTATATGCTTGTAATATTTGCTTCGAGATTTTGCGTTTTCCTTCCTATTTGCTTTGTTCTGCGTCGGCAGAGCCCGGCCCCGCGCATACCTCAACCGCCATTAGGCCGACCGGAGACCAGGACAGACCAAGGAGTGAGGGGCTACGTGACCAGTTAGGCTCCTGAGTCGCGATGCTCAGGAGTCCCCCTTGACATGCAAACAATTTCCATACCTGCCCTCGCCGAGGCCTCGGGAGGGGCGCGCGACGCCCAGGTCCGGGGGACCTGGATGGGCGGCGTGCTCTTGGGCGTAACCCGAGCGCAGCCCCCGTGCCCAGCCCCCTCGTGTGGCTCTCCCGAGGGGAGGCGTTGTGGTGAGGCTAGGCGCTGAGCTCTGGTCTCCCTGAGGTTGGTACGACCGTGGGGCCGCCCTCAGTTGTTTTTCATCAGCATGGAGCATAGTGCTTTCGCTTGTGCACGGGCATAGCCGCT
This sequence comes from Triticum aestivum, assembly GCF_018294505.1. NCBI lineage: Eukaryota > Viridiplantae > Streptophyta > Magnoliopsida > Poales > Poaceae > Triticum > Triticum aestivum. The sequence continues at coordinate 484,775,051 of NC_057809.1, read as the reverse complement.
CCTCGGCAGTGTCGTCAGCCAACGCGGAGCTTGGTGCTTCCACTTGGGCGTGGGATGGGGCCCCTCCGAGAGGAGCCCCTGGGGCGTGTGTAGCCCCTCCCTGACACGTGGCTTGCACGGCAGGGCTGCGAGGTGTATCTGGGCACTCGTGAGCCAGCGCGGGACTCACGAGGCCCTACCTGAATGCGGGTTGCGCCTGGTCTTGAGTCTTGGTGACTATATGTCCGTGCAAGGCGGTTAGATGCAAGCACTCTATGTCCTTAGGTCCCGGCCCTCGAGCAAGCTCAGCCGCCGCTGGTATGCCAGGTCGCGATGCCGTGGTCAAGGCCAGGGGGTGAGGGCTGGAGAGCCAGTAAGAGCTCCTGAGTCGCGATGCTCAGGATCCCCCCTTTTAACGTGCAAGCGAATTGCATAGGACGAACAGACCCGTGGTGGGAAGCAATCGAGCAGGTGATAACCGTGTGCAAGTTAAACAGGGAAGGCAAATCAGATTGGATAAATGCAGGAAGATACATGCCGCCGGGTCCGGCCTGAGCGGCTTGGGGATGATGCAGTCCGAGGGGTGCCCCAACAAGGTAAGCTAAAGACATAAGCAAAAGGGGTACATGCCACAGGGACGGACCCACGCGGCCTGAGAATAATGCAGCCCGTGGGGCGCTCCCAGCTAAACGAGCTTGGAAGATGTCACCTGGTTCTGTAGACGAAGTAGAGTTGGTGCAGCTAAAGAAATCACTCCTCATGAGCCTCCAAAACCCTGAGCCTCGGGAGGCTCCAAGGGTTCGGGAGGTTCCCTAAAGACCGTCTCCGTCTCCTCCAGAACGGTGTCGTACCTGGCTTCCTGAGCCGCCAGGACACATCGCATGTTGCGCTGATATGCCGACGCCATGCTCGGCAAGCCAAAGGGCATAAGAACGTAGCTGTGCGGTGGGCCCTCACGGCGGCCCACACTCAAAGGCTAGAAACGCTCCTGAGATGCGGCCCTATTGAGCCCTGGGACATCAATGCAGACACGCAGCCTAGCGTCCTCGCCAGGATGCGGAGCTGCGCCCCGTGGGTGGCTGTTGCCGCACATGGCTCTTGCTTCTTACAGTTCCTAGGTGGTCTTGGTGATGAACTCCTGGGTGGTGGGCACTCCTTGCCATGTGCCCTCCTAAGGGTCGCGTGCCGCGAAACACACCTCCAAGTGGTTCCCAAGCGCCTCCCTCATGAGGTTGGTAAAGTTTGAGGCCCTCCAGAAGAGAGCCCCCGAGCCCTGCCTGAGGAGGGCGCCGGGCGCGCCTTCCTATGCGGTGGAGGGAGGCGCCCTTGGAGCGGGTGCTGGTCCTAACGTGGCTTCTACCGTGACGCCATCCTCCTGAGGTCCTGCACGACGAGGCTGCTTCTTCTTGGGGATGGCCTCCAGAGGGCCTTCATTTCTGCTATCGGGGTCGTCGATTGCTGTGGCTTGAAAGGTGCACTCAAGGGAGCACACCGCATCCCTCTCTTCACATGGGACCATGATGATTCCTCCGCTTCCTGGCATCTTGAGAACGGTGTAGCCGTGATGAGTGACTGCCATGAACTTGGCCAGGGCTGGATACCCAAGGATGGCATTGTACGGCAGGCGAATGAGCGCGACGTCGAAGTCGATGAGCTAGGTGCGGTAGTTTTTGCGCTCCCCAAAGGTGACAGGCAGGCGGACCCGCCCTATCTGCGTGGTGGAGCCGTCGGTCACTCCTGAGAAAGGCTTGGTGGGCTGGAGCTGCTCATATGGCACTTGGAGGTTGTCAAACGTGTTGAGCCCTGCGGCACCGTCGATGAGGGTCATGGTGACCTGCACATTGCTGATGACTGGGGAACACAGCATAGGGAGGGTGCCAGCGGTGGCTGCGCACTTGAGTTGATCCGCCGAGTTGAAAGTGATGGCGCATTGGGACCACCTGAGCGGGTGCGTGGCCTCGAGCTTGGGGAGCGTCGCGTTCACCTCGCGAGCAAACTGCTTGAAGACGCGCTGAGAGGCTGGGGCCTAGGCGTCGCCCAAGATGCAGGCGATCGTGCGCGGCTCCTGGAAGCCCCTAGCCCCCTCGTCCTGGTGGTGGTCGTCGTTCCTTCTTGGTGGCGACAGCGGGGGAAGACCGGCGTTGCCCAGGGGGCGATCCTCATGAGGCGGGTCCCTCCAGGCGCCCTCACGAGGCTGGTCCTGCTAGCGGTCCTCATGAGGCCGGTTGCGCCACTCCTGGCGCGGGCCACGGTCATCCCAGCGTCCGCCTCCACGTCCTCCTTCGCGGTCGTAGCCCCGGTCGTTGCGCTCAGGGCCTTGACCATAGCGTCCTTCTCGTATGGCTCTGAGCTCTTGACAGTCGCTGGTGTTGTGGGTGTTCAGGTTGAGAAAGGCGCAGATCGGTCGGCCATTAATGGATGACTCGGGGTGATCTCTGCCCCGCTTGATGTCGGGCTCCGCTGCGAGCACAGCTACCTCCTTGCGCTTCACATCCTTGGCATTGGCCTTCTTCTCCTCCGCGCCCACGGCTGGCGGCTCAAGGAGAGAGAGGCGCCCCTCCTCAGCTCTTGCGCACCTGGTCACCAGGTTGAATAGCTCCTGAGATGTGTAGAGCTCCTCGTGGATCGCGAGCTCTTCCTTCATCTTGACGTCACATATGCCGTCGGAGAACACCGAGATGATGGCCCCGTTCATGACCTTGGGGATCTTGAGGCGGGTGTTGTTGAAGCGCTGGATGTACTTCTAGAGGGTCTCTCCTGGCTGCTGCCTGATGCGGTGTAGGTCACCCGCGGCCGGTGGGCGGTCGCCAGTGCCCTGGAAGTTGGCGACGAAGTAGTCGCGCATCTCGTCCTAGGAGGAGATCGAGCCGTGCTGCAGGTTCAGGAGCTAGGAGCGAGCTCCATCCTTGAGAGCCATGGGAAACTAGTTCGCCATGACCTTTTCTTCGCCGTTGGCCGCTTCAATGCTCAGCTCATAGAGCTGCACGAACTTCGCGGGGTCGGCGGTACCGTCGTAGCAAGGAGGTAGATCCGGCTTGAACTTGCCCGGCCAGGCGACGCTACGCAGCTCAGGGGTGAAGGCGCGATAGCCAGCCGTGGTTACCGGGGCCCGCTTCGGATGTGGAGCTTGGTCTTGACGAGGTCCGCGCTGCACCGCTGCAGGAGGTGCGCGGTCTTGACGAGGTGGCGCGGGGAGCGCAGGTGCAGCTTCTCGCGGCCGCGGAATTTCTTGGTAGCTTCTCTCTTCGCGTGCGGGCGCCGGGCGCGGCGGATCATGTCGCAGAGCTGCGTGCCTTGGTGCCAAGGTGACGTCTTGGGGCTGAGGCAGTGGAGGCACGCCATGAGCCCCGTCGCCCACGCCTGGTTGAGAGGGAGGCAGAGAGAGGGACGGCGTCGAAGAGCCCCCTGCGGCGTAGACAAGCTCGGCGACGCGGTCGAGCCACTCCTCGTAGAGGTCGTCGACGAGGCGGTAGCGCAGGAGCTCATTCACCGCGAGGAGCGCGGCCCGTGGCCCAATGGGAGCATGGTGCGCGTGAGACGAAGAACTGGTAGGGGTCAGCAATGGAGTGGCGGTGCGGCCGTCCTGCCGCACCGAAGGATGCAGCGAGGACGCCTGTTGCTCGTTCCCCGCCAGGCCGGTGGCTGCGTTGGCGGCAGGAGACGCAGAACGGCGATGTTGCCCGCCGACGGGAGCCATCTGAGCGATGCGGGCGGTGAGGGCAGCCCAACGCTCAGCTCGAGCACGGCGAGCGTCCGCCATGGAGACGACGGAGCGCCGGAGCGATGAACTGATGGAAGGGAAGCTACGGCGCACCCCTACCTGGCGCGCCAAATGTCGGATGTGGGGTTCCAGCAAACCCTTAAGGTTCGAACACTGGGGTGCGCGCGAAGTCTTTTCTTCCCACTGATCTACGCCCTAGCTCAGTAAGATCTCACAGACGAACTCGACGAACTCGCAACACAGAAAGACATGAGGTTTATACTGGTTCGGGCCACCATTGTGGTGTAATACCCAACTCAAGTGTGGTGGTGGTGGATTGCCTCTAGGGCTAATGATGAACAGTACAAGGGAAGAACAGCCTCCTGATGTTTAGGTGTTCTTGAGCTCGGTGAGCTTGTGCATGTGAGGATGGTCTGAATGATCCATCCCTTGCTAGGGTGGTGGCTAGTCCTATTTATATTGGCCCTAGTCCTCTTCCCAAATATCGAGCGGGAAGGGAGCCAACAATGGCGGGCCAATTTGAAGGGGGGCAGCTAGTACAAGCTATCCTGACAAAAGTGGTCTTCGCCTGCGAAAAGCTCTATGGTGACGCCGTCTTGGGCTCCACGATGACCTCTATCTTGTCGTCCTCCTCGTCTTGGTCTCGTTGCACCAATATAGCAACCTTTGCTTGATGCCTCGGTACTCTTCGCCTGCGCTGGCCTCCTTTGCACCAAAGAGGAAACAAGGATGCTACGCGCGCTGGCGCCCGCCTGGTGTCGTGTGTCACGGCTCACGTCATGAGGGTTTCGTGAGGTTTGCCCTGCCTTGATATCTCCACTCCACATGAGCCTGCCTGGCTAGGCCACTCTAGAGGAGGCCTTGCATCGTCCGCCTCGCGAGGCTTGGACCCTCGTGAGGGTCTTGGATGCTTTGTTGGTGAAGATGGGCCGTACGGCCTGCAGGCTCAGCCACGCCGCGGGCCGCAGGCAGGCAAGTCTGGGGACCCCCGTTCCCAGGACGCCGACACATCCGGACTTCGTGTGCTTGCTCTCCTATTCTCTTTATGGGTTGAAGCAGGCGCCTTGGGCTTGGTACCAGTCTATCGCAGCCTTCCTGCAATCTCTAGGTTTTCGGTCCACTCGCTCCGATGCCTCACTCTTTGTGTATCATCAGGGAGCTGACACTGCATATCTGCTGCTCTACGTCGACGTCATCATCCTCACGGTGTCTGCGCCCGAGCTCCTTTAGCGGTTGACAACTCGTCTTCGTGATGGGTTCTCCCTCAAGGACTCGGGGCCTCTGCACTACTTCCTCGGCATCAAGGTGGTATGTCGGGCTGACGGCTTCTTTCTACATCAACAAAAGGACGCCCATGAGCTTCTGGAGCATGTCGGTATGCTTAACTGCAAGCCGGCTCCCACCCCCATCAACACGAAGGCGAAGGTCTCTGCTCTGGAGGGGTCTCGCGTCTAATGCAATGTTCTATCGCTCCATTGTTGGTGCTTTATAGTACCTGACGCTGACTCGACCCGACCTGCAGTACGATGTCCAGCAGGTGTGCCTCCACATGCACGCCCAGCGTGACTCTCATTGGACCTTGGTGAAGCGTATTCTCCATTACATACACGGATCCATGTCCTTGGGACTCACCCTGATGGCCTCCGCCTCCACCGACCTCGTTGCCTACTCGGATGCCGACAACGCAAGCTGCCCCGACACCTGGCGCTCCACATCTGGTTATTGCGTCTACCTTGGGCCCTCATTGATCTCTTGGTCATCTAAGCGGCAGTCCACTGATGACCCACAAGTATAGAGGATCTATCATAGTCCTTTTGATAAGTGAGAGTGTCGAACCCAACGAGGAGCATAAGGAAATGACATGTGCTTTTCAGCAAGGTATTCTCTGCAAGCACTGAATTATCGGTAACAAATAGTTTTGTAATAAGATAAATTGTAACGGGTAACAAGTAAAATAAAGTAAGTAAGGTGCAGCAAGGTGGCCTAATCCTTTTTGTATCAAAGGACAAGCCTGAACAAACTCTTATATAAAAGAAAGTGCTCCCGAGGATGCATGGGAATTGTTGTTGTCGGTGTACAAAAGTAGGGGCCTTTCTATACCCCTTTACTTGTGCACGGGTAGTCGTAGCCACACTAGCGGCCATGCTTGGCGGAGCAGAGGAAGCAAAGGAACAAGGCTGCCAAGGCAGCGCTCAAACTAGAAGCATGAAGAGCGAAGGGACAAGGTGAGCTTTCCCCGGCAAGACCCTTGCCGGGGTGGCCTACATGGCCCCGGCAAGAGCCTTGCTGGCGGAACTTGCCCAACACTAGCAAGGCCACCACCCTTGAGCCTGAGAACTCCGACACCACCGATAGCGTCAAGACCAAAGCTCACGGGTGCCTTGCATAGTGGCATGCAGATCTTTGTGAAAACCAAAGGCCTGCAAGCTTAGATGAGAACCAGAAGACGAAGACCCCTGGGAGGATCTTGCTAGGGACGAACGTAGACCCCCGGCAAGACCCTTGCCGGGGACGCTCGCAAGCCCCCGGCAAGACCCTTGTCAGGGACGCCCACGAGATCTAGGCAAGGCCCTTACCGGGGGCGTCTGCAGGGTCGAGGCTAGACCTGCACTTGCCAGAGTTTCGCTGCCCCGCGCTCGTTCCGACGTGGCGGCCAGCCCGCCAACTAGGCGAGCGCCTGCGTGGTAGCATGTAGCTTCGAGGCCAACTAGCCAAGCACATGTGTGGTGGCATGCCGATCTTCGTGAAGACCCTGCCACCGCACCAGCTCAGCAGCCAGCAAGCCAGCGTGGCGCTGCATGCCTCGTCAGCTTGGATGCGCGTCAGAGCGAGGCAAGGCGGCGATGGATGGGACACGCTTCTTTGTTGTCCCCGATAAAGCAATAGGGCACGTCGGCAGCGCATTAAATGTGTTTTTCCTACGGTGCCAAGCGATAGACTTGTACACTGTACAAACTTTCCACCTCATGTGTGCCACTGTGGCAACCCCTTTGACATATAAAAGGAGGCCCGAGGCGTACCAAGGAAGGATTCGGACTTTTTGGAGTGGGCATGCACCGCAGCAAGTTCAAGAGCTCAAGAACACTAAATACACACAAAGCGGGACTAGGGTTTTACGCATCGTTTGCGGCCTGAACCCGGGTAAAAATCCCCCCGCATTGATCCTCTAGACCCGCTCTTTGTGCAGCCCCACGCGCCACCAATCGTAGAAGGGACTCCCCGAGGGATCCCATAGGTGTTGTTCTTGGCCCCGACATCTTTGGAGCGCTAGGTAAGGGGCGCTAAGGCTGTGAAAATCCGGTTTTGAAGTCAACTCATCGACTCCTTCGTCGCGATGGCTCCCAAGAAGAAGGCGATCACGGCGATCGGCTCGTCTGGGGTTGAACCACCCATCCTAGCACGGGCAGCCGACGGAGTGGTCAAGAATGGTGGTGGAGGCGTGGCCCGCGAGCATCCTTGACACTCTGGCAATCAGAGCTAGGGAAGCGGCGTCGTGCGTGCCCGAGACGACGAGCCACGCGCCGCTGGGCCCAAGGGTGGGGTTGTGCTGTCCACGGGCGGCGTGGAGACCTCATGGACGCCCCAACCGGCTCCCGCGCCAAGTCCTTCCTAGGCCTCGCGTGACGAGCATCACCGCGACGTTGGTGCCTCCGGACACCGCCGCGGGAAGAGCCCTTTGTGTCACTCTCAAGACGCACCGGGCCGTCATGCGCGCCCAGACGCTGGCGGAAATGGCACGCGACAGCGAGACCATGATAGAGCCCCTTCTAATGTGGTTAGAAGTCAGAGCGCATCACAGTCCACGTGGATTTCACCGCCACCCATGCCAGCGGAAGCGTTGGCACGCGTGCAACTAGTCCTCAACTTCCCTCCAACAGCGGAGAAGCTTGACAAGTGGAGGGCCACCATTCAAAGCCTCATCAGCTTCGCCAACAAAGCTGAGCCGCACCCAGCGGGAGCCTCATGCCGGCGTACTGTCAAGACGGTGCATGTCGGCGGTGGGAGAACCGGGGACGCTGCGACCACGGTGCACTCTCCTTCCCCACGACCACGACAGTAGCCACCGGCTCGCCGGGCCGACGCCCACGACAATGTTTCTACAGCGTCGTCAAACCCGCGAGCCCGCTGCGACCAACGTCAAGTCCTTCAGGAGCGAGCTCAGGAAGACGCTCGAACCACTTTCGAGCGTCGGTGGGTTGCGCGCCATCAGTCAGATAGGCGTGCGGGACCCATATGGACCGCCCAGCATCGGGGGGTGTCGGTGACCTACCTTATGAGGTGGGTTGTCCAGCCTTTACCCGTGAGCTGCGGCAGTTCCAGTGGCCCACCCACTGCACGCTCAAGCCTCAGGTTGGAGAAAAATACAAGAGCAAGACTCACCCATTGGAGTTCCTCAGCATCTACACCATCGCTATCCAAGCTGCCCGGGCTTGCGACAATAAGGTGCTTGGCAATTATTTCCCGTTGGCACATCAGCCCAACGTCATGTCATGGTTGATGCACCTGCCAGTGGATTCCATTTCTTCTTGGTCAGACCTATGCCATGGGTTTGTTAGCACTTTTACCGGAGGCCACCAAGCTCCTGGCTAGGTCAGTGATTTGCATGTCATCCCCCAGAAGGATGGCGAGTGCCTACGCAAGTACATATAAAGGTTCAGCCGTGTGCAGTACAACATCCCAGATGTTCATCCCGCCGCTGTCATCAGTGCATTCCATCAGATTGTGCGCAACCTCAAGATGCGCGAGGAGCTAGTGATGAACAAGGTTAAGGATGTAGCCGAGATGTATGTTCTGAATGATAGGTGCGCTCGAGCTGAAGAAGGAAGGAAGTACCCCGGCGAAGATGTCGGCACGGAAACCGACTCCATAGACGAAGACGCCGTCGCCCTGGCAAAGAAGGGCCGATGCCGCAACAGGAAGCGTAAGGGCAAGACCGTGCTTGCCATCGAGGGATCCGGCGACTCTGGCGCCGCCAAGAAGGCCAAGGTTGACGACCCCAACAAGGAAGTTGTCGGGTGCGCCGCTTGCCGGGCCTTGGCGGCTGCCGACAAGCCAGGAGGCTCCGACAAGCAGTACTGCAAGATCCCTCGCACCAAAGGCCATGACCTCCAGAATTGCCGACAGGTTGAGCTGCTTGCAGAGAAGCAGAAAGCTGAATATGAGAGGCACAACAAGGAGAAGGGCCGGGATGGTGCTGAGGGGTCCGGCAAGAAGCGTGGCGGTCGAGGAGGCCGCCGCGACAAGGATAATCAACAAGAGAGGCCTGCTCGAGGCCGCGACAAGGAGGAAGATGATGATCATGATGAGGACGACGAGTCCAGGAAGCACGAGTTCCAGAAATCTACGGGGGCCATGTGCGTCGATGGTGGAGCCTCGCTGCACACCTCTCACCGCCAACTGAAGCAGTGGGCACATGAAGTCACTATGTTGGAGCCATCGTTCGACGCCCAGAGGTCACTGAAGTGGTCCGGCACGCCTATCATTTTGACACCGAGGATCACCCTGACCGCACAACTGTGGTCGGGTATTTGCCATTGTTGGTTTCCCCAACAATACGCAACCTCAAGGTGACGAAAACACTAGTTGACGGTGGGGCCGGTCTGAACTTGATCTCGCTCGTTGTGATCGAAAGGCTGCAAATCCCTGATGGAGATCTCAAGGAGACAGACACGTTTCAAGGGGTCAACCCGAGGAGCAGTCAGCCGAAGGGAAAATTCACGTTGCCCGTCACATTTGGGGGCGAGCTAAACTATTGGACGGAGAAGATCGTTTTTGATGTTGCCAAGATCCCCTTGCCCTATAATGGGATCCTCGGCCGCCCAGCGCTGGCCATGTTTATGGCGGCATCACATTACGCTTACAATACATTGAAGATGCCCGGGCCGATGAGCATCATCACCGTCCCCTCCAATAAGAAGGAGGCACTCATCTGCGCCGACCAACTCTACCAGGACGCAGTTGCAGCGGCTGCCGCCAAGGCACTTGTTCCTACCGCTGAGGCTCAGGGACGGAAGAAAACTGGCAAGGCCTCTACCTCTTCCAGCAAGGCCCCTTCTGGCAAGACTCCCGACCCCAGCAAGGACTCCTGCACCTCCTCCAACAAACGCGCCTCTTTAGAGCGTCGTGTTACCGTTGAGGACGTGCCAGAGAGCTCTGCCAGCAGAAGCAAGAGGTCCAAGGCAGCCCCGCCAGAAACCAAGAAGGATCCCGTCAAGGAGGATGGCATGGGTGGAGCTTTTACCATAATCTCCACCCTTGACAGCAAATAGGAAAACGCGCTCGTCGCCTTCCTACGGGCGAATGTCGACGTGTTTGCATGGCAAGCATCCGACATTCCCGGCGTTCCCAGGAAGGTGATTGAGCACCACCTTGATGTCTGTCCCCATGCACGGCCCTTCAAGCAGAAGGTCAGAAAACAAGCTTTGGAGCGACAAGAGTTCATCATCACAAAGATCAGGAAGTTGGAGGCGGTAGGCTTGGTTAGAGGAGTGCTCCACCCCACGTGGTTGGCCAATCCAGTGGTAGTGTGTAAGGAAAATGGGAAGTGGAGGCTGTGTATTGACTACACATATATCAATAAGGCATGTCCAAAGGATCCTTTCCCTTTGCCATGCATTGACCAGATGGTGGACTCCACTGCCGGGTGTGACTTGTTGTCATTCCTCGACGCCTACTTAGGATACCACCAGATCTTCATGATGAAGGAAGACGAAGAGAAAACTGCGTTCATCACCCCATGTTGTACGTACTGTTTCGTACGGATGCCTTTCGGGTTGAAACACGCTGGTTCGACATTCGCCTGAGTGGTCCAAATTGGTTTCGAACCCCAGCTGCATAGGAATATGGAAGCCTGTATGGATGATATAGTAGTCAAAACCAAGGACAAGGCCATGCTCATGCAGGATCTGGAGGAAACATTTGCCAACCTGCGCAAGATCGACCTCAAGCTCAACCCAAAGAAGTGCGTGTTCGGCGTCCCATCCGGCAAACTTCTCAGTTTCTTTGTGTCTCAACGTGGAATTGAAGCAAATGCCAACAAGATCAAAGCAATTGAGCAGATTGAGGCGCCAAGACGAGTCAAAGACGTCCATAGGCTTGCCGGCTGTGTTGCTGCTCTAAGTAGGTTCATCTCCAAATCTGCTGAACGCACCCTCCCCTTCTTCAAAGTTTTGAAGAAGGCAGGTCCAATGAAATGGACTCAGGAGGCAGAGGCAGCACTGCAATATTTGAAGAAGTACCTCTCCTCCACGTTAATATTAGTTGCACCTAAACCGCAAGAGCCGTTGCTGCTATATCTAGCGGCAACGAATCAAGTGCTTAGTGTTGCGCTACTGGCATAGAGAGAATTTGAGGGAGAAGCAGTGGTAGCGTCAGAGCCGTCGGATGATGAGCCGGAGATCTCCCTGGCGGGGCCTGATGCCGGCAAGGCAGAACCCCCTGCCGAGCCTGGTCCCGACAAGACAGAGTCCGCGCAAGCAGCCGATGTCGAATAGAAGAAGGTGGTGCAGCACCCGGTTTATTTTGTCAGTTCCCTCTTGTAGGGGGCTAGATCAAGATATTCTAGCATACATAAGCTACTTTTCGGCCTTCTTATGGCCTCAAGAAAGCTGTGTCACTATTTCCAAGCACATGAGATCACCGTCATCACCCGCCTCCCTTTGCAACGAATCTTCCACAATCCGGATGCCACTGGGAGGATTGTGGAGTGGGCATTGGAACTGTCAAGCTTCGGCCTCAGATTTGAGAGCACTTCAACGATCAAGAGTCCAGCCCTGGTAGAGTTCATAGCGGAATGGACCCCAATGCCAGATGAAGAAGTTTGAGAGAATGCCCTTCCCGGCAAGGAGACAAGCCATGATTGAATCATGTGGTTTGACGGGGCTTTCTCGCTGCAAGGTGCCGGTGCCGGCGTGCTGCTCATTGCACCCACCAGAGAGCGCCTCAAGTACATAGTCCAGATGCACTTTCCCTGGGAAAAATCAACGAACAACACGGTGGAGTACGAGGGATTGCTTGCCGGTCTCAGGATCACAACAGACCTCGGAATCAGGAAGCTCATTATCGGAGGTGATTCGCAGCCCGTCGTCAAGCAAGTCAACAAGGATTACCAGAGCCCGTTGATGGAGGCTTATGTGGATGAGTTGAAGAAGGTGGAAGAGTGTTTTGATGGTCTACAAGTAGAGCATGTTCCCTGAGCGGAGAATGGCATTGCCGACGACTTGTCAAAACACGTTGCCCTCAAGTTGCCTATAGAACTAGGTACCTTTGTGCTTCAATTAACCCAACCATCCGTTGAGCCATCAGCAGGGCAGAACAAGCGAAGGAAGGAAGGCCCCGTCAAGTACTTTCCCGCCGAGCTCCCAGGAGCCGCCGGCAAGGACATTGCCGGGTGTCCCAAGCTTGCCGGGGAGCAGCAACCCCCGGCAGGGCCCCAAGCCCTGACCGTAGGAGCTGCTGCCCCTACGGCTGAAGATGAGCCTTTAGTCCTTGCCGTCGAGCCCCATGCTCCGGCATGGGCGCAGCGCACCATCCATTTCCTCCAAATAGGGGAGCTCCCCGAGGAACATGGAGAGGTAGAGAAAGTAGCCTGCCGGTCTAGCATGTACCAGTTTTTGGATGATGCCCTATACATAAGGAGACCGAACGACGTGAAACTGAAGGGAATTCCTCAGGGGGATGGACTGAAGTTGTTGGTAGAGATACATGGCGGCATGTGTGTCTCTCACATAGGGTCAAGAGCCCTTGCCGGCAAAGCGTTCCGACAAGGTTTCTTCTGGCCGACCGCTCTCCAGGATGCGACTGCCCTAGTAAACAAGTGTGAAGCGTGCCAATTCCATTCAATGAAGCTTCATTAGCCAGCCCAAGACATTCAAACAATCCCTCTTTCCTGGCCCTTTTCAGTCTGGCGGCTCGACATACTGGGCCCCTTTCCCCGTGCTGTCGGGGGCTTTGAGTACTTGTACGTCGCAATCGACAAGTTCACAAAGTGGCCGGAAGTGGAACCGGTGAGAGAGGTAACAACACAATCAGCCGTCAAGTTCTTCAAGGGACTAGTTTGCCGTTTTGGTGTGCCAAATAGAGTAGTCATCACCGACAACGGCACGCAGTTCATGAGCCGCACCTTCATGCAGTATATTCAAGACCTCGGCGACAAGGTTTGTTTTGCTTCTGTTGCTCATCCCAGAAGCAACGGCCAGGCTGAGAGGGCGAATGCGGAAGTACTACGAGGCCTCAAGACCAGAACTTCTGACTGGTTGCACAAGTGCGGAAGGCGCTGGATTGATGAATTGCCAACGGTTCTTTGGTCGATCAGAACGACACCAAATCGAGCCACTGGCCAGACACCCTTTGCCCTGGTATACGGGCCAGAAGCAGTTCTCCCCATGGAACTCATATACGGGTCATCTCGAGTGCTCGCTTATGATGAGCTTGAGCAAGAGCAGTTGCGCCAAGATGATGCGACGCTCCTTGAGGAAGACCATCTTGAGGCTGCTGTGCGAGCCGCTTGTTACCAGCAAGCCTTGCGCCACGACCATAGCCGCAAGGTTCATGCTCAAAGCCTTGATGAAGGTGACCTCGTTCTTCGGCGAATCCAATCCGGCAAGAATTCAAACAAGTTGACGCCGAAGTGGGAAGGCCCTTACCGGGTAATACGAGTCACCAGGCCCGGCGCAGTCCGCTTGGAGACCGAGGATGGCATTCCGGTGAGCAATTCCTGGAACATCGAACATCTTCACAAGTTTTACCCCTAAGGCACGGTTGTCGGGAGCCCCGGCAACCCCCTTTTTGTACTTAGCCTTGCCGGTAATGCATGTAACCCTATATACAAAGCCAGGTGCAGACCCTGTGCGCAGTCAGGTAAAGAAACCCTTAGTATGTACAGTTTCCTGTTGATTTCCATGATTATGTGTATACGTATATGCATGCTTATCCAGGGTATTGTACTAATTTTTGATTCCAACAAATATTAACGGACCGCCAAGGGTCCATGCTCTTGCCCTCTCTTCCTTCCAGCCACGGCAAGGACGCTCGATCCCGCCAAGGACCCGACTCCGGCAAGAAGTAGAGAAGACCGCCCGGCACAGCAATCCCCGGCAAACCAAACAGATAATGTTTACCTCTTGCCCATCCATGTCTGTAACCTGTAACTTGTGCATTAGAAAACCTCGCCACTCTCTTTTGAAAAACCCGGGTGCTCCCATTCCCGACCCGAACGGTGCTTCGGTCGGAGTGGTCGTAGTAGCCCTTGCTAAAAGGAGATGGACGGGGGGCTGGACCCTTTGTCTGTAACCCAGTAGATGTGATTCTCCGGCAGGCGTAGAGGGCACCGGCAGGATGGCTTGCTGGGAGAACTCGTTTATTTGCGTTAAAGAGGAATTTTGCCTTTGCACGAGTATATTCGTGCACGGGTTCCCGGCAAGGCGAGTCTTTTTCATTAACATGCTGATACAAGTACGGATGTTGCGGAACATAAGCATGGGCTCGATAGATTACATTACTTAGAAATTAAAATTCGGCAAATGCCTACAAGTTTAGTAGAAAGATAAGTGCCCTGTGATCCCCGTTATTGCCCCTTTCCTCCCAGGTGCAGCAGGTGAAGGCAAAGAAGGGGTGACGGGGAACGCGCCGATGCAGAGCATGGCAGGGATGACCCTCGGCGGGGCGCGGGGCCGAGGGGGAGGGTGACATAGATGACGAAGCTTCCGCCAATGGTCAGCCGGAGTCGGAATCAGCGTCCTCCCGCTTGATACCCTCTTCATCGTTGTTGCTGTCCTCCTCGTCACTCTCACCCGAGGAGGAGGTTATGTTGTCGGTGGAGCTCTCCGCGCAACACCTTAGGCGAGTTCCTAAGTGCCCGCAGACCTTGACGGAGAGCAGGTCGTTCTCCATCAATTTTAATTGGAGGATGAGCCCTTCCGACAGGTTATGGGCGCGGGCGAAGGTTTTCCACCCACGGCGGGGATACATGACATGAGGGGCGGGGAAGTCAATGTCTACCCGCATGCTGCCATTCCCGCAGCCCCTCATATGCAGCTTCAAATACTGCAGCGGGTCAAGCTCCATTATCCGAGCAAACAGGGTGGGGGGCATAGGTGACCACACACCGGCTTGTACATCCAGATGAAGAACTCGTAGGGCTGGTCTCTGGCATGGCCCTCCATTGAGCAAGGTGCCGCTAGCGGAAGCGCGGCCGGTGCGCTGCCCCGTCCTCCTCTCCCCCGAGCGCCACGATGGCCCCGGCCTCGCCCCCTCCCTCCTCCTCCTCTCGTAGCAGGCTCTACTGCCATGAGCTCCGGAGGAGGAGGGACACGCTGTCAAGTAGAAGTTCTCGTCGCCGATACTGGAGCACCGGCGCGCCCTCTCACCATGGCAAATGGAAGAAAGAGACCAAGCAAGGAGGAGACGAATGCAGAAGGACACCATCCCTCTCCCCTCTTTATAGAGGGGCGGGGCCCAGGCTCGACCCCCCAACCTGAGGGCGGCCACCCCAATCGACCAATCCGGCCGCCTGGGGCGCAAGGAATCAGGACCGACCCGCTGCTCCAATCAGTGTCGCCCAACCTCATGCCTCGGCATTAAAGCCCGTGCCCTCTGTGTCCACCACCTACCCTTCCTGAGGCATGGGGGACACGTGGCGGGCGAGCCAGGATTCAGGAGGCAAGTGGAAGGGCCTTTTCCCGCCCCGTGATCGTGGGGCGCGGGCGCCATGATGGCCACGACCCGAGTCCACTTAGTAAATGAGTCGCGCCCCTGCGGCTTCCTCTTTTATGGGGAAGACGCGGACTGCCTCTTTACTATTTCACCGCAAGGTGACGTAAGCAATCTACAACCATCCCACACACAACCCCCACGATACGCACTCAATGCGGATCATGGGGAAGCACAACTGGCGAAGGAGTTACCGCAACAAAAACTCTGCCACGCGTGCCCGCGCACCGTTTTGGGCCTGGCCCAACAACGCTCTGAGCTTATGTGTGGCCCTAGTCCAAGGGCTCCTATCGGTGTACAAAAGTAGGGGCCTTTCTATACCCCTTTACTTGTGCACGGGCAGTCATAGCCACACCTGCGGCCATGCTTGGCGGAGCAGAGGAAGCAAAGGTACAAGGCCGCCAAGGCAGCGCTAGAACCGGAAGCATGAAGAGCGAAGGGACAAGGTGAGTTTTCCCCGGCAAGACCCTTGTCGGGGCAGCCAACGTGACCTCGGCAAGAGCATTGCCGGGGCAACTTGCCCAACACCAGCAAGGCCACCACCCTTGAGCCTAAGAACTCCGACACCATCGATAGCGTCAAGACCAAAACTCAGGGGTGCCTTGCATAGTGGCATGCAGATCTTTGTGAAAACCAAAGGTCTGCAAGCCTATATGACAACCAGAAGATGAAGACCCATGGCAGGATCTTGCCGGGGACGACCGTAGACCCCCGGCAAGACCCTTGCCGGGGACGCTCACAAGCCCCCGGCAAGACCCTTGCCGGGGACGCCCACGAGATCCCGAAAAGGCCCATGCCGGGGGCGTCTGCGGGGCCGAGGCCAGACCCGTACTTGCCAGAGTTTCACTGCCCCGGGCCCGTTCCGACGTGGCGGCCAGCCCGCCAATTAGGCGAGCGCCTGCGTGGCAGCATGCAACTTCTAGGCCAACTAGCCAAGCACCTGCGTGGTGGCATGCTGATCTTCGTGAAGGCCCTATCACCACACCAGCTCAGCAGCTAGCCAGCCAGCATGGCGCTGCAAGCCTCGTCAGCTTGGATGCGCGTTAGAGCGAGGCAAGGCGGCGACGGACGGGACGAGCTTCTTTGTCGTCCCTGATAGAGCAAGAGGGCACGTCGGCAGCGCATTAAATGTGTTTGTCCTACGGTGCCAGGCGATAGACTTGTACACTGTAGATACTTTATGATAACCCACAAGTATACAGGATCACAACAGTTTTCGAGGGTAGAGTATTCAACCCAAATTTATTGATTCGACACAAGGGGAGCCAAAGAATATTATCAAGTATTAGCAGTTGAGTTCTCAATTCAACCACACCTAAAAGACTTAATTTCTGCAACAAAGTATTTAGTAGCAAAATAGTATGGAAGTAACGGTGACGGTGGCAAAAGTAACAGTAGTAGTTTTTGTAGCAATCATAACAGTGGCAACAGAAAAGTAACTAAGCGAAGATCAATATGTGAAAATCTCGTAGGCAATGGATCAATGATGGATAATTATGTCGGATGTGATTCCTCATGCAACAGTTATAACATAGGGTGACACAGAACTAGCTCCAGTTCATCAATGTAATGTAGGCATGTATTCCGAATATAGTCATACGTGCTTATGGAAAAGAACTTGCATGACATTTTTTGTCCTACCCTCCCATGGCAGCGGGGTCCTATTGTAAACTAAGGGATTTTAAGGCCTCCTTTTAATAGAGTATCGGACCAAAGCGTTAACACTTAGTGAATACATGAACTCCTCAAACTATGGTCATCACCGGGATTGGTCCCGATTATTGTCACTCCGGGGTTGCCGGATCATAACACATAGTAGGTGACTATTGACTTGCAAGATAGGATCAAGAACTCACATATATTCATGAAAACATAATAGGTTCAGATCGGAAATCATGGCACTCGGGCCCTAGTGACAAGCATTAAGCATAGAAAAGTCATAGCAACATCAATCTTAGAGCATAATGGATACTAGGGATCAAACCCTAACAAAACTAACTCAATTACATGGTAAATCTCATCCAACCCATCACCGTCCAGCAAGCCTACAATGGGATTACTCACGCACGGCGGTGAGCATCATGAAATTGGTGATGGAGGATGGTTGATGATGACGGTGGCGGCGGATTCCCCTCTCCGGAGCCCCGAATGGACTCCAGATCAGCCCTCCCGAGGAAGATTAGGGCTTGGCGGCGGCTCCATATCGTAAAACGCGATGAATCCTTCTCTCTAATTTTTTTCCTCTCCAAAAGTGAATATATGGAGTTGGGGTTGAGGTCGGTGGAGTCCTAGCGGGCCCATGAGGCAGGGGGGCGCGCCTTGCACCCTCGTGGACAGGGTGTGGGCCCCCTAATGCTGATTATTTCACCAATATTTTTCATTAATTCCATAACGTGTCTCTATGGATTCTCAGGTCATTCTGAGAACTTCTATTTCTACACAAAAATAACACCATGGCAGTTCTGCTGAAAACAGTGTCAGTCCGGGTTAGTTCCATTCAAATCATGCAAGTTAGAGTCCAAAACAAGGGCAAAAGTGTTTGGAAAAGTAGATACATTGGAGACGTATCAAGTCCCCCTAGCTTAAACCTTTGCTTGTCCTCAAGAAATTCAGTTGAAAAACTGAAAGTGATAAAGAAAAACTTTTACAAACTCTGTTTGATCTTGTTGTTGCAAATATGTAAAGCCAGCATTCAAGTTTTTAGCAAAGATTATGAACTAACCATATTCACAATAACATTTAGGTCTCATGTTTACTCATATCAATGGCATAATCAACTAGCGAGCAATAATAATAAATCTCGAATGACAACACTTTCTCAAAACAATCATAACATGATATAACAAGATGGTATCTCGCTAGCCCTTTCTGAGACCACAAAACATAAATGCAGAGCACCCCTGAAGATCAAGGACTGACAAGACATTGTAATTCATGGTAAAAGAGATCCAATCACAGTCATACTCAATGTAAATTAATAGCAATGCATGCGAATGACATCGGTGCTCTCCAACTGGTGCTTTTTAATAAGAGGATGATGACTCAACATAAAAGTAAATAGATAGGCCCTTCACAGAGGGAAGTAGGGATTTGCAGAGGTGCCAGAGCTCGTCTTTTGAAACAGAGATAAATACTATATTTGAGTGGCATACTTTCATTGTCAACATAACAACCAAGAGATCTCGATATCTTCCATGCTACACACATTATAGGCAGTTCCCAAACAGAATGGTAAAGTTTATAGTCCCCCACCACCAACAAACATCAATCCATGGCTTGTCCGAACCAACTAAGAACAATCCTGGGGGAGTTTTGTTTTCAATTATTTTGATTTGATTTGAGCATGGAACTGGGCATCTCGGTTATCGGCCATTTTCTCGTGAATGATGAGCGGAGTCCACTCACCATGAGAATAACCCACCTAGCATGGAAGATATAGACACCCCTAGTTGATACATGAGCTATTCGAGCATACAAAACAGAATTTCATTTGAAGGTTTAGAGTTTGGCACATACAAATTAACTTGTAACGGTAGGTAAATACCGCATATAGGAAGGTATGGTGGTGTGACACCCCCGATTCAATCATACACAAATCATGCACGCAAACGTGTAAGATCTGTTGGAGATATGCCCTAGAGGCAATCATGTATGATGATATTTCCTATGTGTTTATGAATAAAGATAGTCCTTGGACATTATCAATGATGTGTATCAGCAAGTGCGTGACTTGTTTGTGGGACTATGAATTGTATGATGACTATCCTAAAAGGTCCCTAGTCGAAAGGGCTGTGTGGACGCGCAGCCAACTAGACTAGCATATTACACGATCGATGGCTTGGTCTCACTAGCCATGGAGCATTGGATGCTAGCCGGATAATACGGACTTGGAAGGATCTGGTCGGATTCGACGTAGTCGGATCCGAGTTGAGATAAGGTCCGAGTCGGACAGACCCAACTATGAGACGCGGCGATATGTCATCTGTGAGGCTGTAGTACAACATATGTTCTATGTCCTAAGACCTGAGCTGACGCATGTACTCGGGATGGTGACGGACTTGCTTCGCACCGACCAAACACTACTCTGTAACTGGGTAGTTATAAAGGTAGGTTTCGGGTTTGTCTAGACCCATGCTGCGAGACGTGGTCGAGCAAGATGGGATTTGCCCCTCCGATCAGGAGAGATATACTCTGGGCCCCTCATGTGATCCGACCAGGATAAGCATGGCCATGCGACAAGGATTATGAGATAATCCGGTTAGTGGTCGGCATCACTGGAACGAGAAAGAGGTCGGGCTAGCACAAGGATGACAGACTCGCCTTGAGCCCGACAACATATATCGTGTGGCAAAAGGAATGGAAGTGTGATGTATAGATTCGCCTAACCAACTTCATCGTCTGCTTGGTGGTCGGCACGCCTTGCTAGAGGCCGCTACCAGCCATGTAGTCCGGAGGTGATCCGAACTGCGACCAAGCCGGCTTGAACCTAAGGGGTCGCGCGCTTAAGGGAAGGAACCTACGAGGTCGGATCCGAGGACACTGGTCGGATGTGATCCGAGCTATATTCGAATTGTGGCCGAGTAGACTTATGGGCTTTAGGGTCCATGCAAGGACCAAGTGTTGAGCCTGCGACGGACGCCTATATAAAGTGGAGGTGCCACACACTCACGCAATTGGTGGCTTCGGCACTGTCACTAGGGTTTGCATGTGTTGCAAATAGACACCTCCACTTGCCATCGATTATGTGATCGGACCTAGCAATCCGTCGCACGCCGTTCCTCCTTCACGCGTGGATACCATTAGAGGCGGTGCACTTGCACCACTCTGGCAAACTTGTACATGGGAATAGACTACCGGCTGTAGAAGGGAGATCGGACGAGGAGGAGACGATCCACGCGGATGCGCTGCCCCAACACTTCTTCCGCTGCACGGCACTGTGCGTCTAGTGGTAACAAACTGTGATCCATCTCCCGTAGCATGTTCTTGGTTGTTCTGCGCGTAGGAAATTTTAATTTGCAGTCGACGCACCCTACCATAGAACACAACACGATCAAGATCAAGGACTCATGGGAAGATATCACAACCCAACTCTAAAAAATAAAATAAGTCATACAAGCATCATATTACAAGCCAGGGGCCTCGAGGGCTTGAATACAAGAGCTCGATCATAGACAAATCAGCGGAAGCAACAATATATGAGTACAGACATAAGTTAAATAAGTTTCCATAAGATGGATAGCACAAACTGGGATACATATCGAAAGAGGCGCAGGCCTCCTGCCTGGGATCCTCCTAAACTACTCCTGATCGTCGGCGGCGGCCTGCACGTAGTAGTAGGCACCTCAAGTGTAGTAGGAGTCGTCGTCGATGGTGGCGTCTGGCTCCTGGGCTCCAACCTCTAGGTGCGACAACCAGGTATAGAAAGGGGGAAAGGAGGGAAGCAAAGCAAACGTGAGTACTCATCCAAAGTACTCGCAAGAAAGGAGCTACACGACATATGCATTGGTATAAATGAAAGGGGTAGTATATGTGGACTGAACTGCACAATGCCAAAATAAGAGGGGGATAGCTAGTCCTATCGAAGACTACGCTTCTGGCAGCCTCCATCTTGAAGCAGAAGAAGAGAGCAGATGGTAAGTTAACCAAGTATCACCGCATAGCATAATCCTACACGGCGATCCTCCCCTTGTCGCCTTGTGAGAGAGCGATCACCGGGTTGTATCTGGCACTTGGAAGGGTGTATTTTATTAAGTATCTGGTTCTAGTTGTCATAAGGTCAAGGTACAACTCTGGGTCGTCCTTTTACCGAGGAACACGGCTATTCGAATAGATAAACTTCCCTGCAGGGGTGCACCACATTTCCCAACATGCTCGATCCCCTTTGGTCGGACACACTTTCCTGGGTCATGGCCGGCCTCAGAAGATCAACACATCGCAGCCCCACCTAGGCACAACAAAGAGGTCAGCACGCCAGTCTAAATCCTATGGCGCATGGGTCTGGGCCCATTGCCTATTGCACACCTGCATGTTGCGAATGCGGCCGGAAGCAGACCTAGCCTCCCTAATACAAGAGCAGGTGTTCCAGTAAAATCTGGCGGGTGCCGCTCAGTCGCTGATGTCAATACGGCTTCGGCTGATACCACGACGTCGAGTGCCCATAACCGTTCCCGCGTAGTTGGTTAGTGCGTATAGGCCAATGGCCAGACTCAGATCAAATACCAAGATCTCGTTAAGCGTGTTATTTTGAAGTAATTGTGAACGCCGACCAGGGCCAGACCCACCTCTTTCCTAGGTGGTCTCAACCTACCCTGTTGCTTCACCACAAAGGTCCACTCAGAGGGCCGTCGGGACAAACGTCCTTTCAGACCCAAACTGTGATTCACTCGCGGGTACTCTACGAGCCGGCCCGACTTTAGTCACCACAAGTATCATATATTATGTATATAAGTATATACCCGTGATCACCTCCCGAGTGATCACGACCCGATAGTATAGCATGGCAGACGGACAATAATGTAGGTCCACTGATGGAATACTAGCATCCTATACTAAGCATTTAAGATTGCAGGTAAGGGTAACAACAGTAGTAGCAAAGACAGGCTATGCATCAGGATAGGAGTAACGAAAAGCTGTAACATGCTACACTACTCTAATGAAAGCAGTAGAGAGAAGAATAGGCGATATCTGGTGATCAAGGGGGGGCTTGCCTGGTTGCTCTGGCAAGTAGGGGTCGTCAACAACGTAGTCGATCGGGGCACCAGCGGCGGCGGCAGTCTCATAGTCTACGGGAGAGAAGAGGGGGAAGAAACAATGAATACAACGCAAACAGATGCATATCGATGCATGACATGACAAGTAACGATGCTAGGAGTGCCCTAATGCGGTAGGAGGTGATACCGGCGAAGGGGGGAAACATCCGGGAAAGTATCCCCGATGTTTCGCGTTTTTGGACAAATGAACCGAAGGGGGAAAGTTATGTGTTCACTATGCTAGGGATGTGTGGCGGATGAACGGGCTGCATATTTGGATCCGTCTCGTCGTTCTGAGCAACTTTCATGTACATAGTTTTTCCATCCGAGCTACGGTTTATTTTATATTACTTTTAAAAGATTTAATCATTTTTTGGATTTATTTAATTATTTTAAATCAAGATTATCCATAATAGTACAAGCTGACATCATCATGATGTCAGCATGACGTCAGCAGTCAACAGGGCATTGACTGGGTCAAACTGACGTGTGGGTCCCTCATGTCATACTCTGTTTATTCTAATTAGGGTTTAACTAATCTAATTATGGTTTAATTAATTAACAATAGTTAATTAGGTTAATAAAACATATTTAATTAAGTTAAATAATTTAATTAATTAATTAAGATTTTTATTTATTTTTATTTTGAATTGATTTTTTAAATCATTCTAGGGCGTGGGCCCCGTTTGTCATCGGGCCAAAGGCCTTAGCGGGGCGGGCGGTTAACGGGCATCACGCGGCAGAGCGGGGCAAACCCGGGGCGACGGGGCGGGCGCAGGCCACCGGGGCACGGTGGTGCGCCGGCCAGGGGGTAGCCGTGGGCGAGCTGGAGTGCGATGAGACGGGCGCGGCCAGCCACGGGGCGAGGCGCCGCGGGGCGCCGGCGAGAGGTGGGGCAGAGGAGGCGGTGAGGGTTTGTGGCGGCGGCGGCCGGTGAGGGTCGTGGCGCAGATGGGGGCGAGGCCAGGCCTAGGTCGGGCACCGGAGAACTATGAAGTTGTTGCTATCTTCGACAAGCTTGTTGCCTTCCTTACTTCCACGCCTCGATGGATATTGCTCAAAAATCAATTCTGTACACGGATGAGTACTGTGGTGCAATTCAATACGAGGGTCTTGTGTTTGCTGCCACCACTCATGGCACTGTTTTTGCATGGAATCATCATGCTTTTGGTATGTTTGTCTTCCACCGTAATTTTAATTATTTCATCCACATGCATGCGGGTTAGCTAGTTTCCCTTTACTAATTAATTAACATTCTTGTGTTTCCAAGGTACTGTGAACATTCCACCACCTATACTTGAAAAATTTTATAACCAATGGGGAGATGATGATGCTGATGAACACGAGCATGAGGACGAGCAGGACCCATATACTCAATGGCGCATGGTAACTTATTCCGATGGATCACCTCTTCTTGTCTGTATACAAGGCACTGTTGATGTTACTAAGGAAGCAGGTGTTGTCTCGCATGGTCGCACTCTCCGAACCTATTCCAACATCCGTTGCAGGGTATTCGGGATGGATACTAGTGTACTAGCGCCAACACCTTCTCCCTGGTTCAGTATTGTAAGTCTTGGAGGAAACTCGCTCTTCCTTGGACAAAACTATCCAATGATGGTGAAAGGAGATCTGACTGTTGTTGACACAACATTACTACCATTTATGAGAAGCAACTGTATCTATACCTCGATCATTGTTATGCTTCCCTACCATCACAATATGGCTCCTGACATAGCCCGCTTCAGCCTGGATGATTAGCCCCGCGTTGGTCTCGAGATTGACAGTAGTTGGCCCTTCCCAGAGAATCACTTCTGGTTCAAAACAAATGTTTCCAATGCCGATGAGTGGTTGAGCTGAAGTTCATTTCATCGCTTTGTTATTTGTTGTGTGATAAAAACTTTACTAGAATGTTTTGTTGGAAATGATCTATAATCCAACGTGTATCCTCGTTGTCGTTGTGCGTTGATGACTTGTTGTATGTAATCAATGGTACATTTGCATATGTGTCCATCAACTCACGCCTGCTAGTGGTGTCCATATGAACAGTGCTAGTGATTTTAGTTGCAAAAATTAGATAGTGCTAGTGATTTTTAGCTGCATATTTTGACAAATTGCAGTGTTACAAGGTTGACAAATGGAAATGTTACTAGACAAACAAATGTCAATCTTTCTAGTTTTACAAATGGCAACATAGCCAAAATGACAGATGCAAATCTTACCCAATTGTTTCTACATGGTTGCACACGGTTCATGCAAAATAACCGTTTGCGTTGAAGGGATGCACAAATCCTGCACTGTGAGGGAAGACCATAGCTCTCAGTTTGCATACGGGTGTTCTATCTAAAACGTTTGCGATCAAGAGCTACAGAAATCCTGCTCGACACATTTTCCCTTGGCTACGAGGGAAGACCATAGCTCTCACTTTGCATACGGTTGTTCTATCTAAACCGTTTGCGGTCAAGAGCTACAGAAATCCTGCTCGGCACATTTTCCCTTGGCTTCCTGGGGAAGCTGTCGGTTTGCATACGGGTGTTCTAACTAAAATGTTTGTGATGAGTGTTTTATATTTAAATACCATTGACGTTTTTTTTCAAAAGAAAATTGTTTGATAAGTCTGTACATTAAGAGAGAAAAATGCAAGTTTGTTCAAACCATATCTTTCATTCAGTCACACTATGAATTTATATTCATATGATCGAGAATTTTAGATACAGCATTAAACCCCCAAAAAACTATTTTCGGCGGCGGCGGAGGCGGCGTGCCGCGCCATCATTGTCGTTGTCGTCCTCTGGGACGCCATTGTTGAAGTCTTCAAGGCAGCACAAAATGTTCTTCACTTGTAAATCAAACATCATGTCGTCACGCGATCAACGGGCGGGGCACGGGAGGACGACAACTAGCACCGCTGAGAGATAGTGGTCGATGGCAGCGTCCCATGCCTCTAAGGGGGGCGCGTGCACAGGCACGGGCACGGGCGCGGCGGGTGCATCCACACGCATGGGGACCGGCGCCACGGTGGGTGGAGGGGCACGCACGGGCAGGGGCACGGGTGCGGCGGCTGTAGGGAAATGCATGGGGGCTGGCGCCATGGTGGGTGGAGGGGCACACACGGGCACGGGCATTGACGCTGGCATGTACACGAGCTCGCGCGGGTCCGTGAAGACCTCGCTGACGCCTGCTGCTTCCAGCTCTGTGATAGTGCTCGACGACCAGCCCATCAGTGCTACGGGGATGGTCGCTGGCGCGGGCGCGGGGATGGGAGCTGGGACGGGAGCGGGGGCAGCAACCGCCGCGGCCAGCTCGTTCTGGGCCATGTCCATGAGGCCCCATTCCTCCTTATTTTCTATCTCCTTCGGCTCGAAGTCGACTTCACCAAACTTGAAGACTAGTGGCAGATGATCATTCTACACCATGGCGTTGGTGGAGGTCTACGGGAGGGAGGGGAATGGGAGGTGAACAGTAAGGCCGCCCGTATTAAACAGTGGCTTAGGCGCCATTAATGGAGAGGAAGGCGGGCGGCCATGGAAGTCAAAGGGCTCGCTTCCCAGTGAGCCTGCACAATGTACAGATTGCACGCTTCCCGGTGATCCTACGCATTGGAGGACAGCTTGCACGCCTCTCGGTCAGCCTGCGCACCGGACACCGCTCGCACGCCTCCCGTTCAGTCAAGGTCAAGCAGCTATCCGCACGGCACCTCCTATAGCCATTAAAATGAAGACACATGGTGTCACGTGAATGGTTAATAGAATGCACACGATTTGAATTATACAACCGTTTGAGATATTAAAGTGACAGCTATTTTTTCAAAATGCCTTTGTTGGCTGTTATTCGAGTGCGCCTTCTCTCAAAATGGACACAAAAAATAAAATACCACAGCATGTCGGGTGCTATTCCTTGAAAGCATGCCAAGTTTCATGAATTTAAGATGAGTTTTGGATTTACTAGAATTTAAAAACAAAGTATCTCAACGTTTTGCCGGAAATCAACGGTGCCCTGGTGTTTGAAATTCATTCCCATTTCTTCCATGGGACCTAAGCGTGCACCCAAGGACATAGATATGATTTTTCTACCAATTTATATGCATTAGAGCGTGTGCATGTAGTTCAAATTTGAATTATGCTCATAAATGCATGGAAAACTCAATTAATGCATAAAAATGTCCAAACAAACTCCGGAAAATCCCAAAAATTGACACAACACTCCTGTTGTTTTATGTTGACACGAGAAAAAATTAAAGCAACAAGAGCCAATGGATATCGTTTCATCCCCAATGGTGGGACGTTCCCTACCGAAACCATCACGCTTGTTGTGAGAAGCACATCCACAAACCTGCCCCAAATGGGACAAAAAATTTACCACAGCATGTAGATGCTGCTCCATGATAGCATGCCAAGTTTCATGAATTTCGAACAAGCTTTGGATTTACTAGAATTTAAAAACCAGGTATCTAAATGTTGGCGGCCGAGTGAACGTGGCAGGGTGTTTGAGATTCATTCCCATTTCTTGCATGGACCTAAGCACGCACCCGAGGACACAAATTTGATTTTTCAACCAATTTATATGCATTAGAGCATGCGCATGTAGTTCAAATTTGAATTATGCACATAAATGCATTGAAAACTCAATTAATGCATAAAAATGTCCAAACGAACCACGAAAAATCCCAAAAATTGATACAACACTCTTGTTGTTCTATGTTGACAGGAGAAAAAAATTTGAAAGCAATAAGAGGCAATGGATATCGTTTCGTCCCCAAAGGTGGGACGTTTCCTACCGAAACCATCAGGCTTGTTGTGAGAAGCTCTGGTTTGTGAGAAGCATATCCCCAAACCTGCCCCAAATGGGACAAAAAATTTGCCGCAACATGATGATGTCGCTCCACGATAGCATGCCAAGTTTCATGAATTTCAGACGAGCTTTGGATTTACTAGAATTTAAAAACCAGGTATCTCAATGTTTGCAGCTGAGTGACCGTGGAAGGGTGTTTGACATTCATTCCCATTTCTTGCATGGGACCTAAGCATGCAACCAAGGACACAGATTTGAATTTTCAACCAATTTATTTGCATTAGAGCATGTGCATGTAGTTCAAATTTGAATTATGCACATAAATGCATTGAAAACTCATTTAATGCATAAAAATGTCCAAACGAACCCCGAAAAATCCCAAAAATTGACAGAACACTACTGTTGTTCTATGTTGACACGAGAAATTTTTTGAAAGCAATAAGAGGCAATTGATATCGTTTCGTCGCTAAAGGTGGGACGTTCCCTACCGAAACCATCACGCTTGTTATGAGAAGCTCTGGTTTGTGAGAAGCATATCCCCTAACCTGCCCCAAATGGGACAAAAAATTTACAACGGCATGTTGATGCCGCTCCATGATAGCATGCCAAGTTTCATGAATTTTGAACGAGCTTTGGATTTACTACAATTTAAAAACTAGGTATCTCAATGTTTGCGACCGAGTAACCATGGTAGGGTGTTTGACATTCATTCCCATTTCTTGCATGGGACCTAAGCACGCAACCAAGGACACATATTTGAATTTTCAACCAATTTATATGCATTAGAGCATGTGCATGTAGTTCAAATTTGAATTATGCACATAAATGCATTGAAATCTCTGTTAATGCATAAAAATGTACAAACGGACCCCGAAAAATCCCAAAAACTGACACAACACTCCTGTTGTTCTATGTTCACACGAGAAAATTTTTTAAAGCAATAAGAGGCAATGGTTATCGTTTCGTCCCCAAATGTGGGACGTTCCCTACCGAAACAATCAGGCTTGTTGTGAGATGCTCTGGTTTGTGAGAAGCATATCCCCAAACCTGCCCCAAATGGGATAAAAATTTACCACGACATGTTCATGCTGCTCCATGATAGCATGCTAAGTTTCATGAATTTCAGACGAGCTTTGGATTTACTAGAATTTAAAAACCAGGTATCTCAATGTTTGCGGCCGAGTAACCGTGGCAGGGTGTTTGACATTCATTCCCATTTCTTGCATGGGACCTAAGCATGCAACCAAGGACACATATTTGAATTTTCAACCAATTTATATGCATTAGAGCTGTGCATGTAGTTCAAATTTGAATTATGCACATGAATGCATAGAAAACTCAGTTAATTCCAGTTCGTTTACAACACACATATAGTTGCATGTTCACTGCAGATAAAAGGTCTAGCAATTCAAACAGTGTCCAATGCCGTTGTGACTCCATTATGTAATTCAAATCAAGATGAAAAATCAAGTAGATCACACACAGTTTATTATCACCAACCGCGTGAGATGCAGCACAAAATATCCTGGAGCACCGTTGGTGTATAGTACGCCTATGGCTTACGCGAGAAGGTGAGTCGGTTACAGTCTATAGCCGGTGTCTCAAGCACACTAGCTCGCTCCCCAAATATCATTTCACTGTTCAATCGTCGTCAGTGAAAGATGGGCACGTGGCCCCATGTCGTGAGGGCAACTTCGGTGGCCCACTCCGGCGAGAGCGCGGCTGCAGTGGCCATGCGCGTGCTAACAAGGTGCATGAGCACGACCGCAATCTGCGACCGGGAGGCAAAGGCAGTCCAAACGGCCATTGTTGCTTCTCAGGTGGCGGCAGCAACATCTGCCTCGGAGATAGCAACTGGCGAGAGCGGCACAGTAGCTGTCCGTTCCGCAGCGGCGGCCTTATCCCTAATGGAGGTCGCCCATGCCCAGCTCCTGGTGGTCACCGCACAAATCAAACGAAGCTTCTCCGACAATGATTGGCAACCCACGTCCGAAGAGCTGGCAATCGCCGAGAGAATTTGGGCAGCCGTCCGTTCCTCCGCCGCATACATTGCGACGACGGAGCCCGTGCAAGCCTAGATCGCAGCCGCCCGTGCCCAGCTTGTGGCGGCCTTTTACAAAGAGATGGCGAACGCGAATGGCGAGATGCTTGCCGAGTATGGTGCGATGGATGCCATCGAGCCCCTTCCCCAGGAGACTGTCGGTCATGAGCTGGACATGGAGGCGGCGGCGGAGATTGACGAGCATCAGCCGTAGTAGTACTCTTTGTTTTGTTTAATTAAGAGTGCCGGTCTTTAATTTGTTCGAGTAATGTTTAGGTCAGCTAGCTCTTTTTAATTGCTGAACTTGCTCGATTAAGAAGTGTGGGTGTGTTGTAGTCTCCTTTGTGTACCAATATTATGCAATGACGTGGATGACCGCTGTAACCATGGAAATTTGAACCAAATTTTTTGACGTTCAAACTAATCACACACACGGGTTAAGCTATCTGAATTGTTTGTGATGTTCACATATCGTACACAGTTTTGAATAAGGGATTGTGTCTCATGACAATGCGCCAGTTTTTTTGCTGAAGCGATTCCAAATTTTCGGCTTCCGCAGAAATATATACCTCCCCTCCCTCCCCCTTACCAAAAGCCACATTTCCCCTGTTTCTGCCTTCCTTTCCAAGTTGAAACCTTCACTCCTTGCTTGGAGCGCCGCCTCCTCACCGGCGACCCTCCTTCACGCTGCTCGGCCTCGCCTATCTAGCCAGGTAATCCACACCCGACCCCCATCCTCCTCTTCCTTCCACATCCCACATGCCCCGACCGCCGGTGCGAACGCGACACCTTCCACCAAAATCACCAACCCCTCCACCAAATAAGCGCCGCCCTAAGCCATGGTGCACGCATTATAGACAGGATCTCAAGGAGCATTTGGCAGTGGAGAAGCAAATCGCGACTACATGCGCGGATGAGGTCGCGATGGCTGCCATTCATGGCGAACCCCAGATCTTGGAGGAGCACCTTGCCATCGAGGCCACCATCGAGGACCCACGCGCTCACGCGGCGACGCGGTTGTCTGCTTTAAATGACAGTTCATGGCGTTTTCTCGAGGCCGCTGTCAGTGCCTTCGATGAAGACTACGAGGTGTTTTCTCAGTGTGTACATGCTTACCTCATCTCGAGAGCTAGCAGGTTGGTGCCCGGAGTAGCTCAGTCAACTCACCACTATGACGAGGGCACCCACAAAGTGGAGGCCTCGCCCTCTTCCATGTCCAAGGAGCCAATCATCATCGATATCTCCGACAATGAGGAGTAGCATGTCTTATTAGCTCACTATAAGGACCCATGTTTAGTTTGCTAGCTACTGCCTTTCCTTAACAAATTCTAGTGAATTGTGCTATCTACTTTTACCATGCAATCTTGTACTCTAGAGTATATGTTCTATATGTCGTGCAATGTGGTGTTCAGTTAACTGTTTGGTTCAATTCTGCAAATGTGATGTTCAATTCTTGAGGGTGCAATTTTCCAAGTTGTCTAGCATGCTTGGTTTGGCTAACTGTCCGGTGTTCTATTAGGAGTATGTTATATTGTGCAATGTGGTGCTCAGTTAACGTTTGGTTCATTTTTTGTGGTGTTTAGTTAACTGTTTGGTTCAATTCTGTAATGCGATGTTGAATTGTTGTGAGTGCATTCTGTTATTGGATACCATGTGAGAAATAAATCGAATTTGGTTCTACTAAATACATGAGAAACAAATACAATTTCTATATTTCCAAGTTCTTAAGCATGCTTGGTTTGGTTAATTGCCTGATCTTCTATTAGGAGTATGCTATATTGTGCATTGTGGTGCTTAGTTAATGTTTGGTTCATTTGTTGTGGTGCTCAGTTTTGTATTGTTATGCGTGTGAGAAATAAATCGAGTTTGGATATACTAACTAAATACACGAGAAACATATACAATTGCTCTATTTCCAGGTTGTTTAGCAAGCTATGTGTTATCCTTGGGTCTTCGTAGTGTTGTAGAGGTCTTCGGCGTTGGTGTGTAGCGGATTGGTTTCTTTGTGATTTTCCTCATCGCCAATGGGATGAGGTTGGTCTTGGTCGAGTTAATCTGTTTGATCTGCAATTTGTCTATTATTCATTAACATATTCTACTGATAGTAGGCCAACTCTCAGATAACCTGATCAAGATCTGCCCTTTATGTGTTGCAGAGAAACAATGGGAGGCAATGAGGTTTACCATCGAGGTTTGCACATGCATGGTCCTTTGGCTAATAGCACATTATTGTGCAGCTACAGGAATCATTCTAATATTTAGTTTTTTAACAATTTGGTCTTGCACATGTAGGTCCTATTGTAAGAGGTTTAGACCCACTGTTCGACCCATTTTGCATATGGGGGAATGAGATGTCCATGAATATCAGTCAAGTCAAGAAACTCAGAAAGATTGTTAGGATAAAGAAAATTGCGATGAATATTAGCAATATCTTTGTTTGCACAATGAAGAAGACATCAGTCAATGATAGGATGGTACTAACTCTTTTACCTTGTTTTTCCCCTTGTGCCATTTCAAAATCTAGAATAGTTATTTATGCATATCTTTGTTTTTAGTCCTTTCCAAAGCAGTTCACTGATGATTACCTCTCAAACCACCTGCATGGTAAAGAGGTGAGGAAGGTATTTATTCAACACCCATGGTACAATATTGAAGTCTTCCTCAAGAGGATGAATGTTGGGTGGGCAATTATCCATAGCCACTGGCCTAAAGTTGGAAGGACATTCAACATCACTGAAGGCTCAATATTTGCCTTCCGCTTCTGCAGTTTCCCATTTACCATGTATGATGCTACCTTCCAAAGGTTTTCGATGTTGCATGTGAAACTTGGTGCTGTTGTGTAATGGCGTAGCTAGCTATATGCATATATGGTGTAACTGAGTGCTGAAGCTATGTGATGTAATTCAATTATGAAATCCTGGTTGCCGTAATACGGATATGAAATATATGGTTTGTTTTATAAGAAATATCAATTTGATTATTAAATGAATTATCAGTAATAGACCAATTAGCCTGCTATTGGGGAGGGAGGGGTAAGATAGTTGTCCACAAAGGCTATTCAAGTTGGTCATATGTTTTTTCTGCCTAAAGTAGGCAATCTAAGTAGGAATGCTAGGGACAGTTGCTTGATTTTGTTAGGACAATTTTTTCATAGTTGTTATTTCATAATGTAGTTGCTTGGATTGGATAGTACAGTTGCTTGTTTTTTAGGAGAGTTGCTTGGTTATGCTAGAATAATTTTGCATGGTGGTTTGGTAATACATTTGATTGATTTTGCTATAAATAGTTTTGCATTGTGTTTTGGTATTACAGTTGCGTGGATTTTCTAGGATGATTGCTTGGATTTTTTTGCTAGGAATAGTGTCTTTGGATCTTGCTAGAATAGTTGGGTGGATTTCTGCTAGGGGGTAGTTGCTTAGAGTTTGCTAGAACAATTGCTATATGCAAATGTGTATAGTTGCATATACACACACACGATGAGTTGGACTTGCACACATTTTCTTGATTTTCTCTTTTTAGACAAACCAACTAATAAGAAACACACATGAGTTGCTTGTTGAATGCATTGGAGTTGCACAAAAACACCCCAAAATTTGCTAAATTTTTTGTGTGATACTGAAGTGTATAACGATCTTAAAGTTAGTGTCCTTGTTTTGCCTCCAGTAGCTCCATCAATGGTGAACTTAGACTTTTCCTTATGTAGCGCTAAAGGTGCATCATTTTTTGTGTGGTTTTCTCATTTTTTACTCAAACCAAGATAATAGGCGGACCTACTGGGGAAAAATTGAAGTTGCTTTCCTATAGGACTAAAGTTGCCCCCATCATACCCAAAGTTGCCACGAAAAAAGTTCGATGAAACCTATCTATATGAGATCTAGTTTTGAAGAACTCGCCGTGAGAAACCCCACTATGAAAACGAAATTGAATTTCGACACTTATATCAAAAGTTACAGTTTTTTGAACTTTTTGGATCACCAAATAAATGCACACGAGGACATGATTCTTTTTTTAGTGAATTGCCTCGTGCGCGTCACGTGTTCTTTCCATATTTGGATGAGTGCTAGTTCCTACCAACGGGTGCTCGGGGGTCCTCTAGCCATGTCCTAAAAAATATAAACAAAACATATATTACAAAAAATGTTCAATATGTTTTTAAAAATTCCAGCCTATATTATAAAAATCACCATATATTAAAAAAATTATCATACATTAAAAAAATGTCCGTTGTATATAAAAAAATTACTCTATACTAAATAAAACATTCATTCGCTCCCGCCGTTGTTGGAGGACTCCGCCAGCAAAGCTAGTGCGGCTGATGGTGGCGGCGGGGTCCCTGCTTGTGGCTGATACGTCTCCAATTTATCTATAATTTTTTATTGTTCCATCCTATTATATTATCCATCTTGGATGTTTTATATGCATTTATATGATTTTTGGGACCAACCTATTAACCTAGAGCCCACTGTCAGTTTCTGTTTTTTCCTTGTTTTTGAGTTTTACAGAAAGGAATATCAAACAGAGTCCAAATGAGCTAAAAATTTACGGTGATTTTTTATGGACCAGAAGAAGCCCCCGAAGCAAAAGAGTTGGGACAGAAGAGTCCCGAGACAGCCACAAGGGTGGAGGGCGCTCCCTACCCCCAAGGGGGCGCTCCACCGTTGTCGTTGACTCGTGGACCTCCCTAACATGAAATCGACGCCAAAAATACCTATAAATACAGAAACCGCCGAAAGAAAACCTAGATCGGGAATTCTGCCGCCGCAATCCTCTGTAGCCACGAAAAAACAATTGGGAGCCCATTCCGACACCCTATTTGAGGGGGAAACCATCACCGGTGGACATCTTCATCATCCCAGCGCTCTCCATGGCGAGGAGGGAGTAGTTCACCCTCAGGGATGACGGTATGTACCAGTAGCTATGTGTTTGATCTATCTCTCTCTCGTGTTCTTGATTTGGCACAATGTTGATGTACCATGAGCTTTGTTATTATAGTTGGATTATGTGGTGTTTTCCCCTCTATCTTCTTGTGATGAATTGAGTCTTGCTCTTTGAGTTTCCGTTGTTGGATTGAGTATTGGATTTGAGAACACTTGATGTATGTTTTGCGAAGGGATGTCCGTGCAGACAATGGGATGTTCTATTGATTCACTTGATGTATTTTTTTGCACTCAACTTGCGGATTCCCGTGGTGACATTGGGGTAATCTATGCATAGGGTTTGATGCATGTTTTCGTCCTACGTTCTCCGATAGAAACTTTGGAGTGATTCTTTGTTGCACGTTGAGGGATTGTTATATGATCCAATTATGTTATCATTGTTGAGAGAACTTGCACTAGTGAAAGTTTGAACCCTAGGCCTTTTTTTAAGCATTGCAATACCGTTTTCGCTCACTTTTGTTACTTGCTACCTTGTTGTTTTTATATTTTCATATTACAAAAACCTATATCTACCATCCATATTGCACTTGTATCACCATCTCTTCGCCGAACTAGTGCACCTATACAATTTACCATTATATTGGGTGTGTTGGGGACACAAGAGACTCTTTGTTATTTGGTTGCGGGGTTGTTTGAGAGAGACCATCTTCATCCTACGCCTCCCATGGATTGATAAACCTTAGGTCATCCACTTGAGGGAAATTTGCTACTGTCCTACAAAACTCTGCACTTGGAGGCCCAACAACGTCTACCAGGATAAAGTTGCATAGTAGACATCAAGATCTTTTCTGGCGCCGTTGCCGGGCAGGCTAGGTAAGCTGCACTCACATCCCGTCAACAAAGCTCTTTTCTGGTGCCGTTGTCAGGGAGGTGAGTGCTTGAAGGTATATCTTTAGATCTTGCAATTGAATCTTTTAGTTTCTTGTTTTATCGCTAGTTTAGTTTATAAAAGAAAACTAAAAATGGAATTGAGGTTGCCTCACATGCTTCATCTTTTTTATGTCTTTCATCAAAATGATGGAAAGGAAAATTGTGCTCAAGTGCTAGAAGAAGATGTCTATAAAATGTTTGGCATAAAATCTTTGTATGATGAGCATGATTGCAATGTTGTTAGTATGAATTCCTTGAACATCCATGATGCTAACGATATGCAAAGCTACAAGCTTGGGGATGCTATGTTTGATGAAGATGATATTTTTAGTCCCCCAAGTTTTTATGAGAATATTTATTATGATGAAAGCATGCCTCCAATTTAGGATGATTATATTGATGAAAGTGGGTTTGGAAGAGTGTCGACTTTAGATAATAATTATCCCACTATTTTTGGAGGGTGATGAATCTTATTATAATGATGAAAGTGGATTTGGAGAGGTCATGACTTTATTTAGTGATGATTCCACTATTTCAGAAGAGATTCCAATTGATTATGAGGACAAAGTTGCTATCTATGATGATTATGGTCATGACATGTATGCTATAAAGAATAATGATAACCATGAAACTTGTCATCATGATTTTAATTTTCAATTGGATTATGCCTCACATGATAGTTATTTTTTGAGTTTTCTCCCACTACTATGAATGAGAAGAATTCTACTTATGTGGTGAGTCATAAAATTTCTATGCGTGTGGATCATGAATGCTTTATGTGAAACTTATATTGTTGAATTCATTCATGATGCTACTGAAAATTATTATGAGAGAGGAACATATTCTTTTACATATTGCAATAATATCAGGTTTCCTCTCTGTGAGTTGAAAATCTTGAAGTTATGCCTGTTTTTCCTTCCTATGCTAGTTGATTCTTGTTCCCATAAATTATTTTCTCACAAAATCCCTATGCATAGGAAGTGGGTTAGACTTAAATGTGCTAGTCATATGCTTCATGATGCTCCCATCATGTTTCAATTCTTATCTTTTAAGAGCGTCATTGAAATCATCATGCCTAGCTAGAAAGGCATTAAAGAAAAGCGCTTGTTGGGAGACAACCCAATATTTACCCCTAATGTTTTGGTGTGTTCACATGATTATGCTACTTTAGTAATCATGTTTTATAGCTTTTGTTTAAATAATGTGCCAAGTAAGACCTTTGGGATGATCTATGGTGATAGTTGATTTGATCTTGCTGGAAAATAGAAACTTTTGCGCTCAGCAAAACAATTATCATTTTCAGCAGAAGCGTGATAAAATACTGATTCTTTTTGCATAATATTAATAAAAAAATTCATAGGTCTTCCTAATTTTTCAGAATTTTTGGAGTTACAGAAGTATACGAAGTTTCCAGATTACTACGGACTATTCTGTTTTTTTACAGATTCTATTTTCATTGTGTTGTTTGCTTATTTTGATGAATCTATGGGTAGTATCGGAGGGTACAAGCCATGTAGAAGTTGGAATACAGTAGATATAACACCAATACAAATTTACAATGAGTTCACGACAGTACCTAAGTGGTGGTTTGCTTTATTATACTAACGGAGCTTACGAGTTTTCTGTTGAGTTTTGTGTTGTGAAGTTTTCAAGTTTTGGGTGAAGTTTCGATGGACTACAGAATAAGGAGTGGTAAGAGCCTAAGCTTGGGGATGCCCAAGGTACCCCAAGGTAATATTCAAGGAATACCCAAGCAACTAACCATGGGGATGCCCCGGATGGCATCCCCTCTTTCGTCTTCGTTCATCAGTAACCTTACTTGGAGCTATATTTTTATTCACCACATGATATGAGTTTTGCTTGGAGCGTCATTTTCTTCTATTAGGATTTTCTTTCTGTTATTTAGAGTGTATTTCATCTTTTAGTTCAATAAAAAGGTTAAGTGTAGCCTTTACCGTGCTTATTTTGCAAGTTTATATGTTGCTGTTTGAAAACAGAAAGTTTGTTGTTATGTTTCGAATATTGGTGAATAGACAGAACACGATAAAATCTTGAAATTTTTACACAATGAGTAACAACAGATTATCTACAGTGTGGTAATTTTTGTAGTTAAAGAAGTATGATTCCTCTTGCATTATTTACACACTATCATGTTTAGACAAATTGCTGTTATGATTGCATTGTTTACATATGTTTGCTTGTTTAATGATTCTATTTGAGGATAGGAGTGTTAAATGTGCAGAGACATTTAGTATGCAATGTCAAATAATAATTTTAGTGATTTGCTACTGTAGAGAATGATAAGGCTTATGCATGGATTTATACTAACTTATCTCACGAGTTCTTATTGAGTTTTGTGTGGATGAAGTTTTTAAGAATTAGGGAAACCGTGATATGAGAGGAATTAAGGAAACACAAAAGCTCAAGCTTGGGGATGCCCAAGGCATCCCTAGTTAATATTCCAAGAAGTCTCAAGCATCTAACCTTGGGGATGCCCCGGTTGGCATCCCACATTTCTTCTTCAACAATGATCGGTCAATTTTGGTTGAGCCTAAGTTTTTGCTTCTTCACATGATATGTGCTATCCTTGCAATGTCATTTTATCTTATTTAGCATGTTGTTTGAATAATATCCCAAGATCTGAAGTTCTTATATGTTAGAGAGTCTTCACATGGTTACATAATTATTCAACTACTCATTGATCTTCACTTATATCTTTTGGAGTAGTTTGTCATTTTCTCTAGTGCTTAGATTACATCTTTCTAGAGCATGGCGGTAGTTTTATTTTGAAGAAATTGATGAACTATCATGCTTCACTTATATTATTTTGAGAGTCTCTAAACAGCATGGTAATTTGCTTTGTTTATGAATTTAGTCCTAATACGATGGGAATCCAAGAGGGATATAATAAAAACTTTCATATAAAGTGCATTGAATACTATAAGAAGTTTGATTCCTTATGATTGTTTTGAGATATGACGATGGTGATATTAGAGTTTGTTGGATATATCCTAGAGGCAATCATGTATGATGATATTTCCTATGTGTGTATGAATAAAGATAGTCCTTGGACATTATCAATGATGTGTATCAGCAAGTACGTGACTTGTTTGTGGGACTATGCATTGTGTGATGAACGTCCTAAAAGGTCCCTAGTCGAAAGGGCTATGTGGACGCGCAGCCGACTAGACTAGCATATGACATGGTCGATGGCTTGGTCTCACTAGCCATGGAGCATTGGATGCTAACCGGATAATATGGACTCAGAAGGATCTGGTTGGATCCGACGTAGTCGGATCCGAGTTGAGATAAGGTTCGTGAGGGAGTCCTGGATTAGGGGTCTCCGGATCGCCGGACTATCTCCATTGGCTGGACTATTAGACTATGAAGATACAAGATTGAAGACTTCGTCTTGTGTCCGAATGGGACTCTACTTGGCGTGGAAGGCAAGCTAGGCAATACGGATATGGATATCTCCTCCTTTGTAACCGACCTTATGTAACCCTAACCCTCTCCGGTGTCTATATAAACCGAAGGGTTTTAGTCCGTAGGACAACAACCATAACATACAATCATACCATAGGCTAGCTTCTAGGGTTTAGCCTCTCTAATCTCGTGGTAGATCTTCTCTTGTACTACCCATATCATCAATATCAATCAAGCAGGACGTAGGGTTTTACCTCCATCAAAAGGGCCCGAACCTGGGTAAAACATCGTGTCCCCTGCCTCCTATTACCATGTGGCCTAGACGCACAGTTCGGGACCCCCTACCCGAGATCCGCCGGTTTTGACACCGACATTGGTGCTTTCATTCAAAGTTCCTCCGTGTCGTCGCTGTTAGGCTTGATGGCTCCTACTATCATCGATAGCGATGCGGTCCAGGGTGAGACTTTTCTCCCCGGATAGATCTTCGTATTCGACGGCTTTGCACTGCGGGCTAATTCGCTTGGCCATCTGGAGCAGATTGAAAGCTACGCCCCTGTCCGTCAGGTCAGATTTGGAAGTTTGAACTACACTGCCGACATCCGCGGAGACTTGATCTTCGACGGATTCGAGCCACAGCCGGGCGCGCCGCACTATCGCGATGGGTATGACCTAGCTCTGCCGCCAAACAATACCCCAGATGTCGTGCCCGTATCAGCTCCGACCCTTAGCTCGGAGCCAACTGCGCCAATTGAGGACGGGTGGTTAGACACCGCCTTAGGGGCTGCAGTCTCAACGGCGGTCGAGCCAAACACCAGCATAATCCTCTGCGTAGCCCGTGACTCCAAGGTGCCGGACTCTTTTTCTGACTCCGAACCATCCGCGCCCCTGCCAATCGAATCTGATTGGGCGCCGATCATGGAATTCACCGCCACGGATATCTTTCAGCACTCGCCCTTCGGTGACATTCTGAATTCACTAAAGTCTTTCTCTTTGTCAGGAGAGCCCTGGCCGGACTATGGCCAACAGCATTGGGATGCGGAAGACGAAGAAATTCGACGCCCACCCACCACCCACTTCGTAGCCGCTGTCGATGATATAACCGACATGCTCGACTTCGACTCCGAAGACATCGACAGTATGGACGACGATGTAGAAGATGAACATGAACCAGCACCTATAGGGCATTGGAAAGCCACCTCGTCATACGACATATACATGGTGGATACACCCAAAGAAGGCAATGGCGACGGGATAGCGGAGGGTGACCCCTCCAAGAAGCAACCCAAACATCGACGTTAGCGGCACCGCTCTAAGTCCCGCCAAAGCAAAAGTGGTGATACTGGCACAGGAGATAATAACACTCTGGACAGTGCCGAAGACAACAATAATCCCCTCCAG
Organism: Triticum aestivum; assembly: GCF_018294505.1. Taxonomy (NCBI): domain Eukaryota; kingdom Viridiplantae; phylum Streptophyta; class Magnoliopsida; order Poales; family Poaceae; genus Triticum; species Triticum aestivum. The sequence goes on along the minus strand of NC_057809.1, from coordinate 484,735,433 downwards.
CAAGACTTAGAGCAGGAGGATGAAGGAGCCAGCTCTCCTGAGAGAGCGGCAGACGGAGAGGAGGAAGATGACAATTACATGCTCCCCTCCGAAGACGAGGCAAGCCTCGGCGATGGTGAATTCGCCGTACCAGAGGATCCAGTCGAACAAGAGCGCTTCAAGCGCCGGCTTATGGCCACGGCAAATAGCCTCAAGAAAAAGCAGCAGCAGCTTCAAGCTGATCAAGATCTACTAGCTGACAAATGGACTGAAGTCCTCACGGCCGAGGAATATAAACTCGAGGGCCCCTCCAAGAGTTACCCAAGGCGCAGGTTACCACCCCGACTGGAGGAAGAAGCGTATGATACGGCTGATCGGCCACCTCGTGGCCGCGATAGAGAGGCATTCCAGCCAAAAGCTCAGCCTCCACCCCAACGCCATTCAAATAAAAAGGCGTGGGGAGATACCCCAGACCCGCGAGGCAAAGCATTCAAGATCGATCTACGGATCACGAGGGCGCACCACTCTGTGAGACGACAAACGTCACGCCGGATACAATAAAAGCAAATCCGGTCGGGCCGAACACAGTGGGCAAGACCCATTCGAGCTGCGTCATGATACAGCCCAATACAGAGGCGCCGCACACCCCTTATGCTTCACAGACGAAGTAATGGAACATCAATTCCCAGAAGGTTTCAAACCTGTAAATATTGAATCATACGACGGCACAGTAGATCCCGCAGTATGGATTGAGGATTTCCTCCTCCACATCCACATGGCCCGCGGCAATGACTTACACGCCATCAAATACCTCCCACTAAATCTCAAAGGACCAGCGGGGCATTGGCTTAACAGCTTGCCAGCGGACTCCATTAGCTTTTGGGAAGATCTGGAAGCCGCATTCCTCGACAACTTTCAGGGCACTTATGTGCGACCACCAGACGCCGATGACTTGAGCCACATAATTCAGCAGCCAGAAGAGTCGGCTAGGCAATTCTGGACTCGGTTCCTTCCAAAGAAAAATCAAATCGTCGACTGTCCGGATGCGGAGGCCTTAGCGGCTTTCAAGCACAATATCCGAGACGAGTGGCTAGCCCGGCACCTTGGTCAGGAAAAGCCAAAATCTATGGCAGCTCTCATGACGCTCAGACCCACTTTTGTGCGGGAGAAGACAGCTGGCTGGCTCGCAGTAATAACATATCAAAGAACCATGGTACCTCATATACCAAGGATGGCAATAGCAGGTCACGTCGCAACAAGCATAAGCGCCGCATTAACAGCGAAAATACTAAGGATATGGCGGTCAATGCCGGATTCAAAGGCTCTAAACCCGGTCAGCGGAAAAAGCCATTCAAACAAAGTACGCCGGGTCCGTCCAGCTTGGACCGTATACTCGATCGCTCGTGTCAAATACACAGCACCCCAGACAAGCCAGCCAATCACACCAACAGGGATTGTTGGGTGTTCAAGCAGGCCGGCAAGTTAATTGCCGAAAACAAGGACAAGGGGCCGCATAGCGATGACGAGGAGGAGCCCCGGCAGCCGCACACTGGAGGACAGAAGAGGTTTCCCCCACAAGTGCGGGCGGTGAACATGATATATGCAACCCACATCCCCAAGAGGGAGCGAAAGCGTGCGCTCTGGGACATATATGCGTTGGAGCCAGTTGCCCCAAAGTTCAACCCTTGGTCCTCCTGTCCGATCACCTTCGATCGCAGGGACCACCCCACTAGTATCCGTCATGGCGGATTCGCCGCACTGGTCCTAGACCCAATCATCGACGGATTTCACCTCACTCGAGTCCTTATGGACGGCGGCAGCAGTCTGAACCTGCTTTATCAGGACACGGTGCACAAAATGGGTATAGACCGCTCAAGGATCAAACCCACAAAAACGACCTTTAAGGGCGTCATTCCCGGTGTAGAGGCCCATTGCATAGGCTCAATTACACTGGAAGTGGTCTTCGGATCACCGGATAACTTCCGAAGCAAAGAGTTAATCTTCGATATAGTCCCGTTCCGCAGTGGTTATCACGCGCTGCTCGGGCGAACCGCATTTGCTAGATTCAATGTGGTACCGCATTATGCATACCTCAAGCTCAAGATGCCAGGACCTCGCGGAGTTATTACAGTCAATGGAAACACAGAGCGCTCTCTCCAAACAGAAGAGCACACCGCAGCCCTCGCAGCAGAAACGCAAAGCAGCCTCTCAAGGCAATCAACCAGTTCGGCGCTTCACAGCCCGGACACCTTCAAGCGCGCTCGGGGCAATAGGAAAATAGACCGCTTGGCGCGATCTGAGCTCGCGTAGCAATACGGCGGCCACCCCAATCCCAGCCCAGTGGCGAAACTCGTGTCACGCGTACATAATTACGCATTAAAAATACCATGGGCACAGGTGGGGAGGGGGGCACAACTGTGGCACGCCCCAGGACGCGGCCTAAACTGCACTAGGGGCTTCCCGTTCGGTTATTTTTCTTTTTCTTTCAAGACATTAATCTCTGGAAACACCATCCGGCAGCACTATTGCCGAACGCATGATGCAGCAACCAAGGAGGCAAACAGCTACATCATACCACGGAATTCCCAGGTTGATTACAGTAACGAGCGAAATATTCGATTTCATATCATTCCTCAGCTTGCCCTTGGAAGGGACATAGTCCTACTCTTTTCTTATCGCAGTATATGTATCACTCTGCTTTAATGCAATTTTTTAATAAACAATGCATGACATTACGACTATTATTGCATTCTTGTTATATATATGTGTGTGTGTGTGTTCATTAATGACGCCTTGCAACCGTACACTCTGGTATGGCCAAGACACCAGGGGCTTACGTACCCCACAATGCGGTGTGAAAAGTCCGAACACTTTCACAAGTGCGGCACCCCAAACTTATAGCATTATATGCATCAGCTCCGAATCATGTCTTTGGTCAAATGTTGGGTTTGCCCGGCTCCTATGTTTTGGTACCTTACGTTCCGCTCTATCGGCTAAGGTAGCGCTAGGAGAACTACTGCGATTGTGCCCCAGTTCTGCCGGGCTTAGCACCTCAGTAGAGAAAGCTAAAACTGACTGTCATGATAAGGCGAGAGACTGGTCGCTATTCGGCGAGGTTTTTCGAGTCCCTAAAGACTTATGCCGCTTAGGGCGAGGGGCCATCCCTGTCCGGCTTACAGGCATGTATCGCGCCCCAAATTCGGCCTTCCGAATACCAGTGGCTTCGCCGAAATTTAAAATTATAGAATTCTATGGCTAAGTGAGAGTGATAAAGCATTATTAGTCCGGTAGCCTTGTTTGTTGTGCTGAGCACCTCCCTCGAAGGACCCAAACATGGGAACAAGAGTGCTCAGGTTTATCCCAAACACCCCAGCACTCGCGGCATGGGGGCAGAAGCCGAGGACTAGCCATCTCTCAGATTGGATAAACAGCCAAACAGAAGGTAATATTTTAAATTCCAACAAGCGTTGCATAGCGCATATGAAACAAGTTTTCATACATACAGGATAAAACGAGCAAGTCTCATTCAAATATTACATCTTTTGAACACTCGTCCGCGATGAGACGGGCGCCCGGTAGAACACCCTCGTAGTATGTCTCGGGGTGGCGGTGCTCCTTGCCCTCTGGCGGCCCCTCCTTGATCAGCTTCACGGCGTCTAGCTTGACCCACTGCAATTTCACACGGGCGAAAGCCCGGCGTGCACCTTCAATCCAGACAGATCACTTGACGACCTCCAGCCGCGGGCAGGCATCCACAAGCCACCTCACCAGGCCGAAGTAGCTGTTCGGAAGGACGTCGCCAGGCCACAGCCGGACTATAAGGCCCTTCATGGACTGCTCGGCCGCCTTGTGCAACTCGACCATCTGCTTTAGCTGGTCGCTCAGAGGCATTAGGTGTTCGGTCCCAGTATACTGAGACCAGAACAGTTTCTCCGTTGAGCTTCCCTCCTCGGCCTGGTATACTTATACTAGACTCCTATGATATTATTTGATCCTCTATTCGGCTTTTCTTTGTGAACACCGAACAAAGCATCAGGGGCTACTATCTATGCGGTAATATTTCTACTACATTTTAAAACACTTACCTCAAAGCCTGTTAGAAGGCTAGCACAGGCTTCAGTCAATCCGCTCTTGGCGAACTGAACCTTCTGGATCACCGCACTCATGATAGTGCGGTGCTCCTCGTCGATGGAAGCGTTGCGAAGCGCTTCCAGCAGATTGTCCGACACCTCTGGATGGACAGAGGTCACCGGCACAGGCGTCTTGCCCCTCTTAGAAGGAGGCCGCCTTCCTGAGCCTGGAACCACTGGAGGTTCTGAAACGGTGTTCGGCTGAGGGCCGAACTCGGAGCTCTCAGGGGCCTCGTCCCCTCGGCTCCCGGAGTCCAGAAGGTCGCCTTGAGGCACCTCCGGGACTATCTCCCCTCGATCCGGTGCCTCTTGAGACAACACCTCAGCGTCGTCGGCAGGATGAAGGGAGGTGGCGGTCGGGACTGGATCGCTATCCATGTCCGACAAGCCCAAGGAGCCGTCCGATGATACATCGATACTGGCTTGTGGCGGCCTGCATAATTGCGTTTGGCGTTAGGGAAAGTAGTGCGACAAAGGAATCCTATGAGTTACTCTAGTATTCGAATACTTACGATCTCCCCGGGGGCTTGACCCTAGGCAACCACTCGTCTTCGCCTTAGTCGGCGGCGGTGGAACTATCCGGAAGGAGAGTCCTTCCCTTCTTGGACCCTCCGGCCTCCCCAGTTGGCGCGGCCTTCCTTTTCTTGTCTCCCCCAGTCGGTGAGGGAGAATCTTCTTCTTCTTCTTCCTCGTCTTCAGGGGAAGAGTGCACCGTAGAGTCATCGGACAGTGAGTCCGACGACGCCTGGCGTCGGGAACTCTTTCGGGTTCCCTTGGCCTTCTTGGTCTTCTCCGTCACCGTATAAGGGGCCGGAGTCAACATCTTCGCCAGAAGGGCGTCTGCGGGGCCTTCAGGTAAAGGAGCCGGACAATCGATCTGTCCGGCCATCTTCTGCCAGTCCTATCAAAGGTACGAGAGTTTAGATCCCGCATAGAGTCAGTTTATATAAAAAAATAAGTATCCTGTGAAAGGTAAAGCAGCTTACCGCACTGTCTTGGCGCTTCGCGCTAAATCCGCAATCCTCAGTAATAGGGGGGACCTCGGCACTTTTGAACAGTACCCTCCAGGCGTCTTCATGAGTCGTGTCGAAGAGCCTGTTCAGAGTTCGGTGTTGCACCGGATTGAAGTTGCACAAGTTGAACTCCCATTGTTGGCACGGGAGTATCCGACGGATGAGCATAACTTGGACTATGTTGACAAGCTTGAGCTTCTTGTCCACCATGTTTTGAATACATGTTTGGAGTTCGGTCAGCTCTTTCGAACTACCCTAGGACAGGTCCTTCTCTTTCTAGGAGGTGAGCCACGTGGGGATGCCAGATCGGAACTCGGGGGCCGCTGCCCATGCAGGGTCGCGCGGCTCGATGATATAGAACCACCCCGATTGCCACCCCTTTATGGTTTCCACAAAGGAGCCCTCGAGCCATGTTACGTTGGGCATCTTGCCCACCATGGCGCCTCCGCACTCCGCCTGGCGGCCGCCCACCACCTTCGGCTTGACATTGAAGGTCTTCAGCGATAAGCCTAAGTGGGGCTTGATGCGGAGGAAGGCCTCGCACACGATGATAAACGCTGAGATGTTGAGGATGAAGTTCGGGGCCAGATCATGGAAATCCAGGCCGTAATAAAACATGAGCCCCTAGACGACGGGGTAGAGAGGGAATCCCAGTCCGCGGAGGAAATGGGTGAGGAATACTACCCTCTCATGGGGCCTAGGGGTGGGGATGAGCTGCCCCTCATCTGGGAGCCGGTGCGCGATGTCGTCGGGCGGGTATCCGGCTCTCCTCAGTTTCTTGATGTCTCCCTCTGTGACGGAGGAGACCATCCACTTGCCTCCCGCTCCGGACATGATTGGAGAAGGTTGAGGTGGGAAGTGCGGACTTGGGCGCTAGAGCTCGAGTGTGCGAAAACAGGTGAGTAAGGGAGGAAGAAGGCGTGGATAGAAAGGTGAATCCTTATCCCTTTATATGTGCGGACGAAACTAAGCGTCCCCACTTGCCTGGTAAAACTCGCTTATCCCCCAAGCGCCGCGATTGATGGCGCGGTTGGGTTACCCACGCCCGTATTGATGAGAATCCCGTAATAAGGGGACACGATCTCTGCTTTGACAAGACGTGTCGAAAAACTGCCTCGCGTTATGTGCGGGGCTGGTTAAAAGAAACGGTTCGAATAATCACCGGGCCATGACGTAACGTCATGCTGCCAAAACAAGCCAGCAAATTAGATCTACGAAAATATTATTCTCTCTACGGTGGAATGTGGAACTTATTTTGCAGGGTCGGACACTATCCTCGTATTCAAATTCTTCTGTGATGTATTCGGAGAAGGAACCCGCCTTGCAATGTCGAAGACAATACTACGTGTCGAACTCATCGTCATTGAAGCCTGGTTTAGGGGCTACTGAGGGAGTCCTGGATTAGGGGTCTCCGGATAGCCGGACAATCTCCATTGGCCGGACCGTTAGACTATGAAGATACCAGATTGAAGACTTCGTCTTGTGTCCGGATGGGACTCTACTTGGCGTGGAAGGCAAGCTAGGCAATACGGATATGGATATCTCCTCCTCTGTAACTGACCTTATGTAACCCTAACCCTCTCCGGTGTCTATATAAACCGAAGGGTTTTAGTCCGTAGGACAACAACCATAACATACAATCATACCATAGGCTAGCTTCTAGGGTTTAGCCTCTCTGATCTCGTGGTAGATCTACTCTTGTACTACCCATATCATCAATATCAATCAAGCAGGATGTAGGGTTTTACCTCCATCAAGAGGGCCCGAACCTGGGTAAAACATCGTGTCCCTTGCCTCCTGTTACCATCCGGCCTAGACGCATAGTTCGGGACCCCCTACCCAAGATCCACCGGTTTTGACACCGACAGTCCGAGTCGGACAGACCCAACTATGAGACACAGCAATATGTCATCTTTGATTCTCTAGTATAGCATACGTTCTATGTCCTAAGAACTGAGCTGGAGAATGTACTCGGGATGGTGACAGACTAGCTTTGGGCCAACCAAACGCTACTCCGTGACTGGGTAGTTATAAAGGTAGGTTTCAGGCTTGTCTAGACCCATGCTGCGAGACCTGGTCGAGCAAGATGGGATTTGCCCCTCCGATCAGGAGAGATATACTCTGGGCCCCTCGTGTGATCCGACCAAGATAAGCATGGCCATGCGATTAGGAATGTGAGATAATCCGGTTTGTGGTCGACATCACTGGAAAGAGAAAGAGGTCGGGCTAGCAGTCTGCCGCATGGTGTTCCTCCTGCACACACGGATACGGTTAGAGGTGGTGCACTTGCGCCACTCTGGCGAACCTGTACATGGGAACCGACGACCGGCTGTTCGAGGGAGATCGGACAAGGAGAAGACGCGCTGCCCCAACTCTTCTTCCGCTACACGACATTGTGCCTTTAGTGGTAACGATCTGTGGTCCATCTCCCGTAGCATCTTCTTGGTTGTTCTGCGTGTAGGAAAATTTTAATTTGCAGTCGATGCACCCTACTGTAGAACCCAATAGATTCATGCTAGTGAGTAATTGTGAATTTGAGAAATACTTGTGTTAAAGTTTGTGATTCCCGTAGCATGCACGTATAGTGAACCGTTATGTGATGAAGTCGGAACATGATTTATTTATTGATTGTCTTCCTTATGAGTGGCGGTCGGGGACGAGCGATGGTCTTTTCCTACCAATCTATCCCCCTAGGAGCATGCGCATAGTACTTTGTTTCGATGACTAATAGATTTTCGCAATAAGTATGCGAGTTCTTTATGACTAATGTTGAGTCCATGGATTATACGCACTCTCACCCTTCCACCATTGCTAGCCTCTCTAGTACCGCACAACTTTCGCCGGTGCCATACACCCACCATTTACCTTCCTCAAAACAGCCACCATACCTACCTATTATGGCATTTCCATAGCCATTCCGAGATATATTGCCATGCAACTTTCCATCGTTCCATTTATTATGACACGTTCCATCATTGTCATATTGCTTTGCGTGATCATGTAGTTGACATCGTATTTATGGCAAAGCCACCATTCATAATTCTTTCATACATGTCACTCTTGATTCATTTCACATCCTGGTACACCGCCGAAGGCATTCATATAGAATCATAGTTTGTTCTAAGTATCGAGTTGTAATTCTTGAATTGTAAGTAAATAAAAGTGTGATGATCATCATTATTAGAACATTGTCCCATGTGAGGAAATCAGAAAAAAGAGGGGAGGCCAAAAAAAGAGAAGGCCCCAAAAAAAGAGAGAAAAAAAGAGAAGGGGCAATGTTACTATCCTTTTTCCACACGTGTGCTTCAAAGTAGCACCATGATCTTCATGATAGAGAGTCTCCTATGTTGTCACTTTCATATACTAGTGGGAATGTTATAGAACTTGGCTTGTATATTCTAACGATGGGCTTCCTCAAATTTCCCTAAGTCTTCATGAGCAAGCAAGTTGGATGCACACCCACTTAGTTTCTTTTTGAGCTTTCATATACTTGTAGCTCTAGTGCATCCGTTGCATGGCAATCCCTACTCACTCACATCGATATCTATTGATGGGCATCTCCATAGACCGTTGATACGCCTAGTTGATGTGAGACTATCTCCTTCTTTTTGTCTTCTCCACAACCACCATATTCTATTCCACCTATAGTGCTATGTCCATGGCTCACGCTCATGTATTGCGTGAAAGTTGAAAAAGTTTGAGAACATCAAAAGTATGAAACAATTGTTTGGCTTGTCATCGGGGTTGTGCATGATTTGAATATTTTGTGTGATGAAGATGGAGCATAGCCAGACTATATGATTTTGTAGAGACAACTTCCTTTGGCCATGTTATTTTGAGAAGACGTGATTGCTTTATTAATATGCTTGAAGTATTATTGTTTTTATGTCAATATTAAACTTTTGTTTCGAATATTATGGATCTGAATATTCTTTCCACAATAAAGAAGATTACATTGATAAATATGTTAGGTAGCATTCCACATCAAAAATTCTATTTTTATCATTTACCTACTAGAGGATGAGCAGGAATTAAGCTTGGGGATGCTTGATACGTCTCCAATGTATCTATAATTTTTTTACTGTTCCATGCTATTATATTATCCATCTTGGATGTTTTATATGCATTTATATGATTTTTGGGACTAACCTATTAACCTAGATCCCACTGCCAGTTTCTGTTTTTTCCTTGTTTTTGAGTTTTACAGAAAGGAATATCAAACGGAGTCCAAATGAGCTAAAAATTTACGGTGATCTTTTATGGACCAGAAGAAGCCCCCGAAGCAAAAGAGTTGGGCCAGAAGAGTCCCGAGCCAATCACAAGGATGGAGGGCGCTCCCTACCCCCCAAGAGGGCGCTCCACCGTTGTCGTTGACTCGTGGACCTCCCTAACATGAAACCGACGTCAAAATTTCCTATAAATATAGAAACCAGCGAAAGGAAACCTAGATCGAGAATTCCGCTGCCGCAAGCCTCTGTAGCCACGAAAAATCAATTGGGGTCCCGTTCCGGCTCCCTGTCGGAGGGGGAAACTATCACCGGTGGCCATCTTCGATATCCTGGCGCTCTCCATGACGACGAGGGAGTAGTTCACCCTCGGGGCTGAGGGTATGTACCAGTAGCTATCTGTTTGATCTCTCCCCCCCCCCTCTCTCTCCCGTGTTCTTGATTTGGCACAATCTTGATGTACCATGAGCTTTGCTACTATAGTTGAATCATATGGTGTTTCTCCCCTTCTATCTTCTTGTGATGAATTGAGTCTTGCTCTTTGAGGTTCCGTTGTTGGATTGAGTATTGGATTTGAGAACACTTGATGTATGTTTTGCAATGGGATGTCTGTGGTGACAATGGGATGTTTTATTGATTTACTTGATGTATGTTTTGGCACTCAACTTGCGGATTCCCATGGTGACATTGGGCAATCTATGCATAGGGGTTGATGCACGTTTTCGTCCTATGTTCTCCGATAGAAACTTTGGAGTGATTCTTTGTTGCACGTTGAGGGATTGTTATATGATCCAATTATGTTATCATTGTTGAGAGAACTTTCACTAGTGAAAGTATGAACCCTAGGCCTTATTTTCAAGCATTGCAATACCATTTTTGCTCACTTTTGTTACTTGCTACCTTGTTGTTTTTATATTTTCATATTACAAAAACTTATATCTACCATCCATATTGCACTTGTATCACCATCTCTTCGCCGAACTAGTGCACCTATACAATTTACCATTGTATTGGGTGTGTTGGGGACACAAGAGACTCCTTGTTATTTGGTTATAGGGTTGTTTGAGAGAGACCATCTTCATCCTACGCCTCTCATGGATTGATAAACCTTAGGTCATTCACTTGAGGGAAATTTGCTACTGTCCTACAAAACTCTGCACTTGAAGGTCGAACAACATCTACCAGGATAAATTTGCGTAGTAGACATCAGCGGTTGTTCTTCCCGAGGTCATGGCGACCCCAAGAGATCGAATCCATCCATGGTCGCTAGTGAAAGCTATTAAAAATGGTCACTATATATTAAAAAAAGGTTATCAATATACTAAATTAATGTTTAGTGTGTATTTAAAAAATGTTTGCCGCATATTGGAGAAATAAAGGTAACAAAAGAAACAAGTAAAAAACCAAGCCTATAGAAAGAAAAAACCAGAAAGATAAAGGTAACAGAAAAAGAAAACCAAAAAGCAAAAAAAATACAAGCATGAAAACCAAAAAAACAACTGTGAACCAAGCAACATACATACGCGCACGGCTAGGCCTCGAGCAAGGCGGAGGCTTCCACTATTTGATTCTCACGGCCATCAAATAGGATACACCCTGCTACATCACGTTGCCCACAAAAAACAAATGGGCTAGCCCGTTGCGAGTGAGGTGTGCGTTCGGCCGCCAACGGGCTCACAACCACATGACATGACGGCAATTATATTTAGGGGAGCTCCTATTCCGCGCTTAAGGGGGAGCTCCTATTCGGGCGCTTAAGGGGGAGCTCCTATAAGGTGCCTTATGCGCCGGTTGAGGATTCGGGCACCCACTGTAGCACGCTAGTGGACCAGTCCATGAACACGCAAGACACTGAAAAATGTAATTATGGCGCAAAAAATTCGCCCTAGAATTTCGCTCTTGCAATTATTCCCACGTGAAATATTGTAACGTGAAACTTTTAAGAACTAAACTCTATCCTCGCTATAGAGAAAAATGTGATTCCTTTTGAAAAAAACTGAACAAAATTTGAATGTCCGCAGATTTCAGAAAACATCACAAAATAGGAAAAAGTTCATGTATTCAGAAGTTCATAAAAGATGAAAAAAGTTCATGTATTCTGGCAAAAAAGAAAGAAAGACTATTAGAAGAAAAAGGCTAGATATAAGCACGTCAAGTAGGGTGGTTGGTTGGTTGTGACAACGTACTCAGAGCAAGGAACTCGCCAGTTCGATTCATCCAACCGTTGTTATTTGCGTCTTTAAACAGAAAAAAGAGTAACATGGGCCAGCCCAGCACGGTGAAAGGGGTGTGCGCCTAGGCCGAACTCCCTCGGCTGTTTATTTTGAGGACAAATAATCCTTATTACAAACCCAGCCTATTATGCGTACTATTTTATGATAAAAATAAAAAATAAAAATGATACACAATATAAAAAGTGAATTTGAAGAAAGTTCATAAAATTGAAAAGGTTCGTACAAACTAAAAAACATGAATTTGAGAAAACTTCATGAATTTAAAAAATTTCCCAAAATTTAGGATAAACTCCGTGAAATTTTGACAAAAGTTCACAAATTTTGAAAAAAAGCTCATCAATTTTGAAAGATGTTCACAGATTTTGGAAAAAAAAGTTCACCAATTTTTAATAAATTCATCGGTTTTGAATCAACAAAGTTATACAAATTTGAAAAAATGGTTCACCAATTTTGAAAAACATTCATTGATTTTGAAAAAAGCTCATTAAATGGAAAAAAGCTCATAAAAATTGAAAAAAGATCATCAAATTTGAGAAAAGGTTCATCGATTTTTAAAAAAAAGTTCATCAAAATTGTAAAAAAGTTCATGAAATTGTAAAAAAAGTTCATAGAATTTCAATTTAGTCCATAGAATTTTAAAACTGTTCATTGAATTTGAAAAAATCATCAGATTCAGAAAATTAGTTCACGGATTTGAAGAAAAAGTTCATTAAATTTTGAAATTTTGTGCATTTTTAAACAATATAAAGAAAAAGAAATGAAATAGAAAAGGAAGGAAGGAAAATCGAAAAAACAAACAAGAAAGAGATAAAGGAAAAAGGAAAGTAAAATGAAATGTCGATTCACAGCGAACTTGATAAAGAACGGAAAGCAAGAAAAGAGAATATAAGCCACGAGTGCGAAGGTGGCTGAGTGGTTGGTGTTGTTCTATGCAATTATTCAGATCGCGAGTTTCGCACTTGTCCCACACTTTCTAGGCCGACCCACTTTCTCGTTTCGTTTCCCGCCGGGAGGAACAGGCGCGCATAGTACGGCTGGCTGATTTTCCTCTTCCATAGGGTTTTTATGTGTATTTTTATTTTTGTTTTCTTGGTTTTCTTTTTTCCTTTCATTTTACATTTTTTTTAATTTTTTTTCTCTTTTCATTTTTCAGTTTTCTGCATGTTGTTTAAGTAAGGAATGCATTTCTAATTTAATGATCTTCCTTATAATATGGGAGCAATTTTTTGAAATTATGAAAAAATAACTTCTATAATATTTCCAAAGTCCAAGACAATTTTCAAGTCGATGAAACATTTTTTAAAAATCTAGAACATTTTTAAATTCACTTTTTATGAAATTCGGAATATTTTCAACATTCATGAATATTTTCAAATTCATGACAATTACTGAAATTTAGGACATCTTTTAAATTAATGAACGGTTCTTTCAAACTCGTGAACCTTTTTTCAAACTTGTGAACATTCTACTAAATCTTGCACATTATTGCAACTTTTTAAAATTCATGAACATTAAATTTTGTGTGATTTTTTCCAATTTGGAACATTTTTTAAATCCAGGGAAATTTTCAAATACATGAAAATTATTTTTCATTCATAAAATTTTCCAAATTTGTGACAAATTCATGATCCTTTTATGAAATCCTGATTTTTCAAATTCTTGAACTTATTTAAAATCTAGAACAGTTTTCAAATTAGTGAATAGATTTTGAAACTCAAAACCTTTTTTGAAACCCTGAATTTATTTTATTTTTCAAATTTGAGATTCATGAATAGTTCTCAAAGTAAAAAAATCAAAAAATGAAGAAAAAACTGGGGTGGACCGCCCACACATGGGTCGACCCAAAATGCACGCTGAGGCGCAAGGGATTCCGCGATTGGTGGCTATCTGCCAACCGGGTAAAGGGCCGACATTTCGCACAGGCGGGTCTCAGACTGGCCGACCCATGTAGGTAGCAACCGGGGGCAAACGCGTATTGTAGCTCCACAAAAGAGTCACCCTTGCAAGGGATTGGACCCATGATCTCGTGCAATAGAGCGTGAGCTACTACCGATTTGAACTACCGTGCGTTACTAATCATAAATCTTCCTCTAACTTCAATGTGCATGAAGCTAGTATCTTCTCTTCGGCCGTAAACTTGCTTCTGCTCTAGGACTTGCCTCTTTGATAGATGCTTTATTTTGTCAAATCAGCAGGATGTGTCGGTTCTCGTGCGACTTGATTGGGCACCTGCTACTATTGCTTGGGTTTCCAAATCCCCTGACACCTCGCTCTCTTCGGTTACCAGAACTACTCATATCACGTTCCTATTCGCTTGACGGCAGCCACTTCTAGCCCAAAATCTATGGTTTTTCATATTGACTGCTCTCTACTCGACAACCCTTAGTTCCAAGAGAAGGTTGCAATCAATTGGAACAACGTGGGTGTCAAACGTGCTCACCTTGGCTCAACTAGAGTTCTTGCCCTTAAGTTTAAGGTATTCATAACATGGCCAAAAAATGGATGACCATTCATAGGTCCCTGAAAGTCCTCGCTGCCAACTGTCACACCACTATCAATCTGATCAGCAAACTTGAAGAATCTAGGCCGCTCTCTCCAATTAAATCTCACCTCAAGATTGCGGTGAAGCTCTCACTTCACGAACACAATGTTGTGATTGCGGATTACTAGAAATAGCAGGCTAAAATCAAAGATTGTGTCCAGGGTGATGAAAACTCGGCCTATCTCCATGTTTGCAGTTCGGTTCGTCACCGCAAAATCCAAATTAGAACCCTATCTGATAACAGACTCGCTTTCATCACGCACTCTGCCAAGGAAGCAATTTTGCTTCAATTCTTCTAAGGGCTCGTGGGTGTCAGCTCAAACGTTCGCCTTTCTTTTGACCTTGGGAGTTTGTTGCTGCCTAATTCTATCTCCTCCTCTCAGCCCTCTGATCTTGCTCGGCCTTTCAACTTCGAAGAGATCAAGGTGGCCTTGTGGGCCATGAAAGATGATGCGAGACCTGGGCCAGACGGTCTAGGTTGCGCTTTCTTTAAGGCCAATTGGAACCTTGTCAAATTGGACCTGCTTGACCTCCTAAACGATTTTCATTCTAGGAAGGCTGATCTTAAGCGTATTAACCAAGCCCATATTGTGCTCCTTCCAAAAAATTTGATGCTTCTAAACCTGAGAACTACCACCCACTGTCGCTCCAAAATTGTTCATTCAAGGTTGCTTCTAAATGTCTGGCTCATCGTGTCCAACCTATGATCAATCAAATTATTCATCTTGATCAAACGGGCTTCATCAAAGGTTGCGGGATCGTTGAAAATTTTGTCCCCGCGGCAGATATTGTCCAGACTTGCTTTAAAAGGAGATCCTCGGCTATTGTTCTGAAACTAGATTTTCACAAAGCCTTTGATTCTGTGTCTTGGGTGGCCACGTATTTCATTATGCGTGCCAAAGGTTGTTAGAAATATGCCCTAGGCAATAATAAAGTGGTTATTATTATATATCCTTGTTCATGATAATCGTTTATTATCCATGCTATAATTGTATTGACCGGAAACTCAAATACATGTGTGGATACATATACAACAACATGTCCCTAGTAAGCCTCTACCGGACTAGCTCGTTGATCAAAGATGGCTATGGTTTCCTAGCCATGGACATGAGGTGTCATTTGATAACAGGATCACATCATTAGGAGAATGATGTGATGGATAAGACCCAAACTATGAATGCAGCATATGATCATATCAAGTTTATTGCTATCGTCTTTCTGCATGTCAAGTATATGTTCCTATGACCATGAGATCATGCAACTCACAGACACCGGAGGAGTGCCTTGTGTCTACCAAACATCGCAATGTGACTAGGTGACTATAAAGGTGCCCTATAGGTATCTTCGAGGGTGTCTGTTGAGTTGGCATGGATCAAGACTGGGATTTGTCACTCCATATGACGGAGAGGTATCTCAGGGCCCACTCGGTAATACAACATCACAATAAGTTTGCAAACAATGTGACCAATGAGTTAGTCATGGGATCTTGTATTACGGAATGAGCAAAGAGATTTGCCGGTAATGAGATTGAACTAGGTATGGAGATACCGACGATCGAATCTTGGGCAAGTAACATACCGATAGACAAATGGAACTGCATACGGGATTAGCTGAATCCTTCACATCGAGGTTCGACCGATAAGATCTTCGTAGAATATGTAGGAACCAATATGGGCATCTAGGTACCGCTATTGGTTATTGACCGTAGAGGTGTCTCGGTCATGTGTGCATAGTTCTCGAACCCACAAGGTCTACACACTTAACGTTTGGTGACAATATAAGTATAGTTGAGTCATTATGGTGGTTACTCAAGGTTGTTTGGAGTCCCGGATGAGATCCCGGACGTGACGAGGAACTCCGGAATGGTCCGGAGGTGAACATTGACATATTGGACGAAGGGTATTGGAGTCCAGAATTGTTCCGGGGGTTCCGGGTGATGACCAGCGTCACCGAAAGGGGTTTCGGGGGGCCCCATGGGCCAAAGGGAGGGGCAAATCAGCCCACTAAGGGGATGAGCGCCCCCTCATCCATCTCACGTAACCAGGAGGGTTGGGGGCACCCCCTAGGGCTTCCCACCTCCGGGCTTAGGGGGCAAGGCACCCTAGGGGAGATCCCATCTGCCCTGGCCGCTGCACCCCCAAGGGGAAACCCTAGGGGCGCCACCGCCTCCTCCCTTCCCCTATATATAGAGAGGTAGAGAGAGGGCAGCCTCTACAAAAAAAGACACATCCGTGACATTTTGGGTCGAACAAAATTTTTTTGTCTCATGCATATGACACTTCTATGACGATAATTGTGACGAAACCCGGTATCATCATAGATGTGGTGGGCTCCTACTTCTATGACAAAAAATCATGACAAAAAATGGGCATTTCGTCCTGGGCGGGCCGGAGACGCAGCTGCATGACATTCTTTGGGCCGTCCATGACGGAAAAAAAACGTGGTAGAAGCGAGGGGGAGGAAAATTTCAGGGAGTTCCCGGTTACGGTGGGAGGTCGAGGTCCGAGCGATGCGCGTTTCTCTCATACACGTACGCGTTTGTGTGCGAGGCATTGGCTCTAACTGAACCCGAGCAAGGCGTTGGGCTCTAACTGAACCCCGATTGCACTGCAGGCTACGCGTTACTGAACCCGAGCGATCGATCGATGACTGTTAACTGAACCTGGTCGAGCGATTCCTTCGCTACTGCTGCTAACTGAAGCCGATCGATGCTGCCTCTGGGATGAACAGTGAGCATTGCGGGGGGTTTGGATGAACAGTGAGCGGTGGCGTTGCCTCTGGATGAACAGGCCCCCGTGGTATGGTGGAGGGCTGGATGAACAGTAGACGGTGGAGGGGTGCCCGTGGAGGGGTGGTTGAACAGGACCCCATGGTGTGGAGGGCTGGATGAAGAGTAGACGGTGGAGGGGTGGTTGAACAGTAACCGGTGGAGTAGCGCGCGGTGGAGGCTGGATGAACAAGAGCCCGTGGAGGCTGGAGGAGGTCGACGGTAGGCCGTGGAGGCTGGAGGAGGTCGACGGTGGAGATGAACAGTATCCCGTGGAGTCCCGTTTTGCGGTACGCCACACCCCTCCCGATTAACAGGACCCCCGTTTCGACCGTAGTGCTCCAACACAAGTCCGTTTCGTCCGTTTTGCGGTACGCCACACCGCTCCTGATCAATAGGACCCCCGTTTCGACCGTAGTGCTCCAACACAAGTCTGTTTCATTCGTTTTGCGGTACGCCACACCCCTCCCGATCAACAGGACCCCCGTTTCGACCGTAGGAGGTCCGTTTCCTCCGTTTTGCGGTACGCCAGACCCCTCCCGATCAACAGGACCCCGTTCCGAACGTAGGAGGTCCGTTTCCTCCGTTGTGCCGTACGCCAGGCCTCGTTTCCATCGCCTGTTCCGTCCAAGCCCTCACATGAACACGACCACGCATTCCATTCCGACCCAGCCGGTTGGCTCCCACGCGTTCTGTTGCCTCCTGATGAACACGACGCATGCCGTTGCCTCCCCATGAACACGACGATGATGTTGTTTCTCCATTCCAACCCAGCCATGTACACGAGCCCCGGCCGTACGTATGCGCGAGTAGGCATTCGAGATCCCACCCGTATGTACACATACGTGGCCGTATTTTCTTTCTTGCACCCTGGCCGCTGTACGTACGTCTACATGCTATGTGCGCGCCTCTACTACGACACGTACACGCCTCTACTACGACACGTGCGCTCCTCTACATCCACCAGTATATATGTACGTACACATTCGCGACCAGAATGACAACGCTACGTACACTTCGACCAGGTGGGTCCGACTGTCAGGCACTTCCTTGCCTGCAAAGATGTAGCTAGTGGGTCCCAGCAGTTAGGGGGGCGAATCGTTTTTTTTGTCCGGACACACTTCCTTGCGTGCGAAGATGTAGCTGGTGGGTCCCAGTAGTCAGGGGAAAATGCTTTTTTCGTGAAATACGGTGGCCCATCCGGTGGGTCCCCACTGTCAGGTGGAGGAATAATTATTTTGCACGTAATAAGGAGGCACTTCCTTGCTGCGGCCGTGGACCCAGCTGTCAGCCTCTCCACGTACAGTCCACGTCCGATGGAAGCCGTTCCTTGACCACATTGACCACACTGCACCGAGAGATCAGGGCGGTGGACGACGGCGAGGCCTAGGAAGGGGACGACACGGAGCCGGGGAAGACGCGACAGTGGATGCCCACGCGTAGAGGAGTACGAGGGTTCACTGGTTCGCTGCGGTGTGAGGCTGTCGTCGCCGCAGAATAACAGGGGGTGTGGGTGAGTAGAGTGATGGCCTGGCGAGCGGTGGGAGTATTAGGGGGCGGTGAGGCCTCCGCCGCATCGCAGCCGGCCATGGGAGGTAGGAGCACGAGGCACGACCGACGCTGGTTTGGGCGGCTGGAGCAAGAAGACTAGAGGTTGAAGAAGCACTACAGCCGTTGGATGGACATCGTACGGTCACTGGAGCTAGAATCGTGCATATTGACTAAGTTGACTAAGCCCTCCGTCCCCGTCAACTTAGTAGGCCCACAAGTCAGCCTGCCACTATACTGGGTCCCAGCTAACAGGGGGAGTATTCATCTTTTTGTGCGTAATAAGGAGTCACTTCCTTGCGTGCAAAGATATAGCTGGTGGGTCCGAGCTGTCAGCGGCGCTAACGTTTTTTTCACGAAATACAGAGGCCCTTTCGGTGGGTCCCTGATGTGAGGTGGAGGAATCATTATTTTGCGCGTAATAAGGAGGCATTTCCTTGCGTGTGGCCGTGGACCCAGCTGTCGGCCTCTCCACGTACAGTCCACTTCAGATGCATGTCGGTCGTTGACCATGTTGACTAGGCCGCGCCAAGAGCACCAGGGCGGTGGACGACGGCGAGGCCTAGGAAGGGAACGACACGGAGGCAGGGAAGACTCGGCAGTTATTTCCCACGCGGAGGGGAGTACGACTGTACGAGGGTTTACCGGTTCGTCTGCCATCGCCGGAGAATAACAACAGGTGTGGGTGAGTAGAGGGATGGCTAGGCCAGCGATGGGAGTACGGTGGGGCGGTGAGGCCTGTGCGGCAGCACAGCCGGCCGCGGGGAGGAGGGAGCAGGCAGTCCCGCCGGTGCTTGTTTGAGTCGCTGGAGCAGGAAGAGGAGAGATTGAAGAAGCACGGCGGCCGTTCGATGGACATCCAACAGTCACTGCTTGTGCATCAACCTTTTTTTAGGAAAGCCTCAAATCTGTGGAAAACAGTATCACTACAAAAAATACACTTCCGTGATGATACGTGTTTGTCACAGTAGGTCGCTTTTTTGTCATGCATGTACATCCATGACAAATTTATGACAGAATCAAGATAGTCATACATGTGCTGTCGTAGAAGTGTTCCATGACATTTCCAAAATTATCATCACGGAAGTGTCCACTTCCATGACGATAAATCGCGCGTCACAGAAGTGCTTTCGTCAAGGGTGACCGACACGTGGCATCCATCGTAACGGCATGCCGTTAAGCTATCGGGTCGGGTTTTGGATCCGATGACCCGTTAACAGCCCCGACCAATGGGGATTTTCCACGTGTAAAATCATCATTGGCTGGAGGAAACACGTGTCGGCTCATCGTTGGGACAGATGTCAACCACTCATTGGACGGAAGACGCCTATGATACATCGACACGTGGCATGGCCCAACAGAGGCCCATTCCTATGAAATGGCCGGCCCGTTTGACTTGGTCAAAAGTTGGCGGGCCGGCCCATGGAAAGCCTGTTAATGGCCTGTTCGAATATAGCCCATTTACAGCCCGCTAACCCAAGGCCCGTTACACCCTATCC
Source organism: Triticum aestivum (assembly GCF_018294505.1). Lineage (NCBI taxonomy): Eukaryota > Viridiplantae > Streptophyta > Magnoliopsida > Poales > Poaceae > Triticum > Triticum aestivum. Next base: position 484,715,495 of record NC_057809.1, on the reverse strand, counting down.
GAATTAGGCCTAGTAGCGTCATCTGGGCCAGCCAATATGATTCCAGCCCATTTTCACTTCTGGCCCATGTATGGCCCATGACGTCTTTCGGCCCATATGAGGCCCTATGTAACTCTTGGCCTACTAACGGCCCATGGTGAAACTGGCCCGTAATGAATAGTGTATCACTTTACACCCATTAACGGCCCATGGTGAAACTGACCCGTAATGAACAGTGTACCACTTTATACCCATTAACGGCCCGTTATTCCGTTGGGCTGTTTCCAGCCCATGTTATCTTTCGGCCTTCTCACAGCCCATTTATTCTTGGGCTCATTTCCAGCATTCGTTTACTTACGGCCCGTTACTGTCATTTTCTGCTTGTGGGCCAAATTCAGGCCGTGGTTACAGTCGGCCCGTTTGTGGTCTGTTAATACGTTGGGCCGATTTCATAGCATCATCAAATACGGCCTATTAACGATGGCCCGTTATGGTCTGCCCATGAACGGACGATTCCAACTCTAGCCCGTTTACGGCCATAATGCGGTCTGTTTGGCCCATGTTTGGCCAGTCGATTATACGGCCCGTATAAGGCCCATTGATAATACGGCCCACAGAAGGCCCATTGTTTCTACAGCCCGTAGAAGGCCCATTGTTTCTACGGACCGTAGAAGTCCCACTGTTTCTACGGCCAATAGGAGGCCGAGTGTCACTACAGTAAATATTAGCCCATGGTTATTGTGGCCTAGTTTTAAAAATAGGTTATTGCAGCCACTAGCTAACCGTGGAAAAAGAAAGCAATGACTACAAGCAAACAAATAAACAAGACAACAAGGAAATAAATAAGCAAGCAACTATAATGCTAGCCTATCACGGCCATTACACATATTACATCCACTCGGCATCAAAGTTTGCCACAAGTGCAAATATAGGGAACAAAGCAGCATATCATATACACTGGTTGTCAAAGTTGGCGACCAGCGCAAATAAACGCCGCAGCAAAACAAATCCAGAACTGAAACCACTTCAGAAGATCTCAAGAAACAATATCCTGGGTACCCATAATGCTGGCAAGATGCTTAGAAAGCTTATTAACTTTCTCTTGTTTGGTGCTTAAATCCTCCAGCGCTTGCTGTTGCACCAGAAAATATGCATCTGAATTCTGCAGGGACTTCCTCAATCCTTCAGCTTCCTGTCGCAGCACATCTGATCGATGTCTTTCAACTTTAAGTTGAGACTCAAGAAGACAAACTGATTCAGGCAGCGAGTTCGAACAGCTTGTGCCAGTAGTAGTGTCAGATTTTGGGTTCCGGCGGACTCTTGAGGTTCAAACACTGGGGTGCGCACGGAGATCTCTCCCCTACCGATCTACGTCTGATCCTCTCATGCGAACTAAGATGAAAATGATGAACAACACAAGAGACACGAGGTTTATACTGGTTCGGGCCACCGTTGTGGTGTAATACCCTACTCCAGTGTGTGGTGTGGTGGATTGCCTCAGGGGCTGGTGATGAACAGTACAAGGGAAGAATAGCCTCGCGAGAGGTGTCCTTGAGCTTGCGCGATGAACTGCTAGGGTGAGTTTCGTCGCCTCTCCCTCTCTCTCTGCTAGGGTTCTACCAGATTTCTAGATGTCCCTCTACTCTGTGGTGGCTAGCTCTATTTATAGAGGCCCTGGGCCTCTCCCCAAATAATGAGCGGCAAGGGCGCCAACAATTGGCCATTTTGAAGGGGAACATCTAGTACAAGTTATCCTGACCAAAGGTGGTCTTCGGATGCCAAAAGCACTGGTGATGACGCCATCTTGGTCTCCACGGTGACCTCCATCCGGCCATCCGGCTGGTCTTAGTCTCGTTGCACCAGAATGGCAACCTTTGCCTGATACCCTGGCCTCTTCTTGCCCCCTTTGCACCAAAGGGGAAACAAGGACCCTGCGCAGGCCGGTGCCTGCCTGGCCTTGATCATAATGGGTTGCGTCATGAGATCCTCGCGAGGTACCCCTGCCTTGATCTCTCCGCCTCCTCGCGAGCCTGCCTGATGAGGCTGCCTCTGAGGAAGCTTCCTGTCGTCCACCCCACGAGGCTTGGCCCCTCGCGAGGGTCTTGAGCTTGGGCTGATGAAGATGGGCCGCACTGGGCCCCCCACCTAAGCCACGCCGCAGGCCGCAGGCAGGCAAGTCTGGGGACCCCCGTTCCCAGAACGCCGACAGTGGCCCCCGGGCCCAAGGCGCGCACGGGCTTGGCTTAGCAGAGAAGCGAAGGGACGAGCACGAAGCGTCGCGGGCCCTAACAGCCTGCGGCCTTGGGCGCCGCGTGGCGGTTGATTGGACGTGGGCGTCTGCACTTCCCACGACGCCTCGGCAACTGCACAACTCGACGAGTCCCTGCATGCAGAGATATGGGTCATGATTACCTGAGGTCATGGTGCTTGGCGGTTGGCCTTCCCCGGCTATAAGTACGGGGCTGCGTGAGCTCCGCCAGTTCACCCCCTTCTGTTACTCCTCCTCTTCTTCTTCTTCTTCCTTGCTTCCTCTTGCATCAATGGCACCGATCCGTCGGTTTTCAGCTGAGGAGAAGGGAAAGGCCCCCAGAGAGGGCCCTGACCCCCTTCTGCCGAAGAAGCGGCCAATCCTCTATCACCGGGACGAAGGCACCTGGCAGGAGGTGTCGAGGCCGTGGTACGAGCGGCCGCCGCCTGGGTTTCCCCTGCCCTTGTACGCCCGAGTCGTAGGCCCCAGGGTGGAGGGCACCGAGTAACACCGACAGCGTCACCGTCGACGCCGGCGAGTCACAGTGGTGTGCGTCGTCCCCCCTAGAGTCCACGCGGAGCGCTCCTCTCGCAAGCTTGTGCTCCATGCCGCCAGGCCTCCAACTTCATGGATCTGCCTTCCTCCCTCCTTCGCCTTCGAGATGCCGCCGAGCAGGGCCCTGGAGCTCTGGCTGTAGCACGCCGACTGTGGCACCCCTGCAACCGGAGCGGAGGTCGCGGTCGTCGCTCCGGGCAAGGTCTTCATGACCCGGGGCTGGGGTGAGATTGCCCGGGTCTGTCGCGCGGACGGCGCCTTGGTGATCCATCTAATACGATGGCGCCTCCTTGATGTTCTTCAAGGTCTTTGATGCAGAAGGACGCCGGCTGGAATGCTGCCCTAAGGGAAGCGGCAGTGGTGACGAACTGGCGAGGACCACCCCGCCCGTTGGTCCTCCTGCAGCTCCTCAGGCAGCAGCGGAGGGACTGAGGGCTTCAGTGGCTCCCCCGAACTCCTCGCGGCCTCGGAGACGAGCGACGATAGCTACGAGCCTCCGATCTCGCGCCGCGCTCGGAGTGGGGCAGCTGCATCGGGCCGCCGATGCCACTGATCTGGATGGGATTGGCGCCGGCACCGGGCAGCCCACTGTTGATGATGGCATTGCTCGCGGAGGTGCTAGCAAGTAGCATTCCTTAGGGTTAGCACCTTTTGTTCCCTGTGAGGAATTAAAGCAACACCCCGCGGGGGTATGTAAGGCGTCTGTCGTGCTTTTGTAAATACTATATCCTTAATATGAATTGGCGTGAGGTGTCCGTTCTGTCCCGGCTAAGTTCCCCCTTTCTATTCTCACGAGGACTTGGCGCTCTACGCTGACAGGTCCCAGTCCCCAGGCAGGCTTCAGCCGTCGCTGGTATGCCAGGTCGCGATGCCGTGGGTCAAGGCCAGGGGGTGAGGGCTGGAGAGCCAGTAAGAGCCCATGAGTCGCGATGCTCAGGCGCCCCCCTTTTAATGTGCAAGCGCTTTGCATGATGACAAGCAGTAGGTGATAATTATGGGAATCAGATTAAGCGTGAAAGAACAACTTCATCCTAGGGTAAATGCTGGAAAAGCAACTGCTGCTGGGTCGGGCCCGAGCGGTGTGGGGATGATGCAACCCGAGGGGCGCCCCCAACAAGGCGAGTAAAGAGCATAAACAAAATGGATACATGCCGCGGGGATGGACCCACGCGGCCTGGGAATGGTGCAGCCCTGTGGGCGCTCCTAGCTGAAAGTAGAACTCTGAAAGATGTCACCTGGTGTTGTTGAAGATGAAGTGATGCTGAGGAAGTGAGCGATGCGTGATGAAGACGTCGGCCCTCATGAGCCCCCAGGCCCAGGGGCCTCGGGAGGCTCCGGCGACACGTGCAGGTCTTCGGGGACCATCGCCACCTTCACCAGGACCGCGCGATGTCTGACCTCCTGAGCCTCCAGAATGCTCCTCAACAGGTGTTGATGTGCAGCGACCGTGCTCGGCAGGCCGAAGGGCATGCGAACGTAGCTGTGACGTGGTCCCATGCAGCGCCCTACGGCCGAAGGCCATAGGCGCTCCTGGGACGCAGCTCGGTTGAGCCCTGGTATGTCGACGCAGACGCACAGTCCTCCATCCTCGCCCGGATGTGGGGCCACGGCAGGTAAGCGGCGGCTGCCGCGCATGACTCTGGACTCTTGTAGCTCATGGGTGTTCCTTGCGATGAACTCCTGGGGGTTTGGTCTCCTTTGACTTGTACCTTCCTGAGGTAAGTGTGCTTGAAAGCACCCCTCCAAGTGGTGCCCGAGCGCCTCCCCCGCGACCTTGGCAAGGTCGGCGGCTCTCCAAGAGAGAGCCCCCGAGCCCTGCCTGAGGAGGGCGCCGGGTGCGCCTTCCTATGCGTGAGAGGGCAGCGCTCCCTGATCGGGCGCGAATCCTGACGCAATACCTCCGGAGGTGCCTGCTTCCTTGTGGCTCGGGCCAGGTGAGGTCTTCTTCTTCTTGAGGGTCGCCTCGGGAGGCCTCCCGCTCCTGCGATCTGGGTCTTCGATTGCTGCGGCTTGGAACGCACGCTCGAGCGAGCACACTGCGTCCCTTTCTTCACAGGGTACGGTGATGACTCCACCGCTTCCTGGCATCTTGAGGACATTGTAACCATGGTGAGTCACTACCATAAACTTGGCTAGGGATGGGTACCCGAGGATGGCGCTGTACGACAGGCGGATGTGACCGATGTTGAAGTCGATGAGCTCGGTGTGGTAGTTGTTGTGTTGCCCGAAGGTGACCGGAAGGCGAACCTGCCCAATTGGAACAGTGGAACCATCGGTGACTCCTGAGAAAGGCTTGGTCGACTGAAGCTGGTCATACGACACTTGGAGATTGTCGAACGTCTCGACGGACAGGACGTTGAGTCCTGCCCCGCCATCGATGAGGGTCCTGGTGACCTGCACGTTGCTGATGACTGGGGAGCAAAGCATCGGGAGGACTCCGGCCGTTGCCGCACACTTGAGCTGGTCTGTGGAACTGAATGTGATCGCGCACGAAGACCACCTGAGAGGGCGCGTGGCCTCAATCTTGGGAAGGACTGCATTCACCTCGCGAGCAAACTGCTTGAAGATGCGCTGTGAGGCTGGGGCCTGGGCGCCGCCCAAGATGCAAGCAATTGCATGCGGCTCTTGGAAGCCCCCAGCCCCATCGTCTTGGTGTTGGTCTTCGTTCCTCCTTGGTGGAGGCGGCAGAGGAGGGAGGCCTGTGTTGCCGTGCGGGTGGCCCTCGCGATGCTGGTCCCACCGGCCTCCCTCGCGAGGCTGGTCCTGCCAGTGGTCCTCACGAGGGCGGTCACGCCATCCCTGGCGAAGGCCACGGTCTTCCCATTGTCCGCCACCTCTTCCTCCTCCTCGGCCATAGCCCTTGTCGTTACGCTCTGTGCGTCGGCCGATTCGCCCATCTCGCATGGCTCTGAGTTCTTGACATTCGTTGGTGTTGTGGGTGTGGAGGTCGTGGTACACGTAGTACCGTCCGCCCTTGGATGACTCAGGCTGCTCCCTGCCTCGCTTGGTGTACAGTTCTGCTGCTAGCACGGCAGCCCCTTTGCGCTTCACATCTTTGGCCTTGAGCTTCTTTTCTTCTGGGTCAGCTGCTGGGAGCTCGAGGAGGGAGAGACGCCCTTCCTCAGCCCTGGCGCACTTGGTCGCCAAGTTGAACAGCTCCAGGGATGTGCACAAGTCTTCATGGATTGCTAGCTCTTCCTTCATCTTGACGTCACGCACGCTGTCGGAGAAGGCTGAGATGATAGCTTCTTCAGTCAGCTTGGGGATCTTGAGGCGAGCGTAGTTGAAGCGATGGATGTACTTCTGCAGGGTCTCTCCTGGCTGTTACTTGATGCGGCGCAGGTCGCTCATGGCCGGGGGCCGGTCGCGAGTGCCCTGGAAGTTGGCGATGAAGCGGGTGCGCATCTTGCTCCAGGAGGGGATCGTGCCGGGAGCCAGGTTCAGGAGCCAGGTGCGGGCGCGATCCTTGAGCGCCATGGGCAACCAATTCGTCATGACCTTTTCGTCTCCGTTGGCGGCTACGATGCCCAGCTCGTAGAGCTGCAGGAACTCCATGGGGTCCGTTGTGCCATCGTAGCGGGGAGGGTGGTCAGGCTTGAACTTGCCTGGCCATGTGACGCCGCGCAGCTTGGGGGTGAAGGCGAGGCAGCCCGCCGTGGCCAACAGCGCGCTTTGCTGGTGCTGGACTTGTTCTTGCGGGTCACCACGCGCCGCCACTGGGAGCAGCGCGGGGTTTTGTCGTGGAGGCGCTGGGGCGCGATCTTGGCGCGCCGGCGCTGGGAGAGCATGAGCACCTTCCCGGGGACGTGGGATCTCTTGGCAGCTCCCTTCTTGCTGCGCACGCGCCGGACGTGGAGGGTCCTGTCCTGGGGCTGCGCGCCTTGGAGCCAAGGCACCTTCTTGGGGAGGAGGCGGCGGAGGCGCCTCCTGATCCTCGCCCCCTGCAAGGGACGGAGGGCGAGGCAGCGAGAGGGACCGCAAGGGGGAGCCCCCCGCAGCACTGACGAGCTCGGTGATGTGGGCGAGCCAGTCCTCGTAGAGGTCGTCGATGGGGCGATAGTGCAGGAGCTCCCGCGCCAAGAGCAGTGAGCCGTGCGCATCCATGGGTGCGCGACGGGCGTGGGACGACGAGCCAGCTGCAGTCAGCGACGGGGTGGCGGTGCGGCCATCCCGCCGCACCGAAGGATGCTGGGACGAGGCCTGCTGCTCGTTCCCCGTCGGGCCGATGGCGACGTTGGTGGCGGGCGATGGGGAACGACGAGGGGGGCCGCCAACGGGGGCCGTCTGGGCGACGCGAGTGGCGCGAGCAGCTCGGCGCTTGGTGTGAGCCCGACGAGCGTCAGCCATGGATACGACGGAAGGTCACACGCGAGCAGCGGAAGAAAGGTTCTGGCGCACCCCTACCTGGTGCGCCAAATGTCGGATTTCGGGTTCCGGCAGACCCTTGAGGTTCGAACACTGGGGTGTGTGTGGAGATCTCTCCCCTACCGATCTACGTCTGATCCTCTCGTGCGAACTAAGATGAAAATGATGAACAACACCAGAGACACGAGGTTTATACTGGTTCGGGCCACCGTTGTGGTGTAATACCCTACTCTAGTGTGTGGTGTGGTGGATTGCCTCAGGGGCTGGTGATGAACAGTACAAGGGAAGAACAGTCTCGCGAGAGGTGTCCTTAAGCTGGTGCGATGAACTGCTAGGGTGTGTTTCGTCGCCTCTTCCTCTCTCTCTGCTAGAGTTCTACCAGATTTCTAGATGTCCCTCTACTCTGTGGTGGCTAGATGTCCCCAAATAATGAGCGGGAAGGGCGCCAACAATTGGCCATTTTGAAGGGGAACATCTAGTACAAGTTATCTTGACCATAGGTGGTCTTCGACTGCCAAAAGCATTGGTGATGACGCCGTCTTGGGCTCCACGAGGACCTCCGTCCAGCCGTCCAGCTGGTCTTGGTCTCGTTGCACCGGAATGGCAACCTTTGCCTGATACCTTGGCCTGTGCTTGCCCCCTTTGCACCAAAGGGGAAACAAGGACCCTGTGTAGGCCGGCGCCCGCCTGGCGCCCGGCTAGCCTTGATCGTCATGGCTTGCGTTATGGGATCCTCGCGAGGTACCCCTGCCTTGATCTCTCCGCCTCCTCGCGAGCCTGCCTGATGAGGCTGCCTCTGAGGAAGCTTCCTGTCGTCCTCCCCGCGAGGCTTGGCCCCTCGCGAGGGTCTTGAGCTTGGGATGATGAAGATGGGCCGCACTGCCCCCCCCACCTGAGCCACGCCGCAGGCCGTAGGCAGGCATGTCTGGGGACGCCCGTTCCCAGAACGCCGACAAGTAGTGCCCAGTAACTCGAACACTACATCAAGACAGGACTTTTGGGTTCCCTCACTGTCGTCAAGATAGTTTTTATTAGCTTTCTTGGAGACCAACATGGGATGTCTCACTATCTTGAACCTTATCTGCATTACTTCCTTTACCATTGGATAACGCAGTACTGTTCTCCAATATTTTGTCCGCATTCTAAAAGAGAAACAAGCAGAAACATCACATGTTTACCATGTTGTATATGAAACTCATTTTGGTAAATGAGTTCAGTAGTAAAGTGGATAGGATAACAGCATGAAACAAACATATATCTATGTACCATGGTCACTTTATGGTCTATATCATTCTAGTTTTTGTTGCCAAATCAAGATAGAGAAACAGTTCAAATAATATTTGTTCAAGACAAAGCAGAATAGACAGAATATAAGTGTGGGTAACAATAGAGCAATAACAACACTTGTAATGTGCATGACATGAGAACATAACTGTTTATTCAATTGAAACTGAAATCAACATAGAGCAGGTTACAACAGCAAACTAGTTAAAGAAACAGGTTTAAAACATACCTGTTGCACCATTGGTGTTTCAATTCCATCCTTCAAATTTGAAAATAGTTGGTATGAGGAAATACAGTCATGCAAGAGCAAAGGAGTATGAACCATAGCTACAGAACCTAACCTGAGAACAAATCTTCTTCTCCTTTAAGCGTTGAGTTGGGATTTGGAGTGGTGGTCCTCGTGCTTTGGGCACTGCAGTTCCCTTACTAACTGCTCGTGTTTGGGTGCTCTGTGGTGGAGACGGTGTTGTGTCAACTGGAACTGGGTTACTATCTGCCGGGGTTGGGGTTAGAAGGGGTGTAGCTGGTTCTCTGTCCAACTGGGTAGGGGTACAATCTGCGAGAGTCTGGGTTATGTGTGGTGGATCTGGTCCTTGGGCAAGTACAACCGTGGTTCTATCTACATCAACTAGTAGCACTATCTTTTTTGAAGACCGTGTTGTTACTCCCTTAGATACTGCCATCACACTCTCCAATTCAAATGGCTGATAAACAAGAAAAGTAATTGAAAGTATAGACATTGTATGATAGACAGGTGCAATGGATAGTGGGGAACAAAAGAGGGCATGAAATAATTCATATTTATGTTGTCTAACCAAACAGGATACCATGACACAATTTCACATATATGATGGCTAACTAAACAGGATAGCATGACACAATTTCACATTATGAGGGCTAACTAAAAAAGATGGAAAGACATAGTTCAAAACATGAGACTATGTAAACAGGATGACATGACATAACTATATAAGTGTTTATTAAATAGGTTGGCATGCCATAATTCACATACATTACGGATAGAATGCCATGATTCAAAATATGATGACTGTAAACACTAAACAGGATGAGATGATATAACTATATGATGTCTTTTTTAAATGGGTTGCCATGCCATAATTCAAATAGATGATGTGTATGTACTATGTAAACATGATGGCATGATATAATTCAAATATATGATTTATATAGTAAGCAAGTAAGCAGATGGCAGTCCATATATGATGTAAAAACTAAGCAATGCAAGACAACATGCATGACATGGGTAATATAACCCTGCCAAGTTTGAGCATAGACCTCAGGGGGAAAATAGGACTGGTCATCAGTCTCTGAATCCTCCTCTGAGGAGCTCTCTGTAACCAGCAAGATGTCTGCTTCAGCAGGTAGCATTGTCTGCTCTGAATACCTTGTTTTCACTCCAGATACTTCCATCACCTCTTCAAATGGATGATGCACAGGAAGAGTACCTGAATATACAAACGTTGTCGCCAAATGGAACACGTAATACAAAAAAATGATAGCATGATACAATTAACATACATGATGATTGGCTAAACAGCATGGCATTGCATAATTCACATATATAATGCCTTTGCAACAAGATAGCATTGTATAATTCACATATATAATGTCTTGCAACAAGATGGCAATGCATAATTCACATATATGGTAATTAGACACTGAACAGGTGGCATTCACACAAAGCATGTCTAAACTAATAAAATGACATAGCAATGCGAGACACCATACGCACAATATGAGAAACATAACCCTACCAAGTTAGAGCATACACCTCGGGGGGAATAGGACTGGTCATCTGTCTCTGAATCCTCCTCTGAGGAGCTATCCGTAACGAGCGAGATATGCGCTTTGTCAGATAGCATAGTCTGCTCTGAAGACCTTGTTTTCACTCTAGAATTTGTCATCACCGTGTCAAATGGCTGATGCACACGAAGAGCAGTTGAATGTAATAACATTGTTGACAAATGTAATATGTAACGAAAAAAAGGATGGCCTGATATAATTTACATATAAGATGACTGGCTAAGCAGGATGGCATTGCAAAATTCACATATATGATGCCTGGCTAAACAAGATGGCGTTGCATAATTCACATAAACGATGAATAAACTAAACAGATGGCATTCGCACAAAGGATGTTGAAACTAAGAAGATGACATATTTGATGTATAAAGTAAGCAATGCAAGACACCATATGCATGATACAACCAACATCAGCATGCCAGGTTAGAGCGAAGACCTCAGGGGGTAAATAGGAGTTGTCTTCTCCTTCTGAATCCCCCTTAGAACAGATATCTTCCTCTCGATTACAATCCGAAATGCGTGGAGGGGGGCTGCCTTTGCACCTACCATGGGGCGACGTCTGCATGAAATTTTATTGCCACACAAGGCTCGTCTCTTTTGCTCTACATGTTTAGTTCCATTCTTTACAATAACTGTTATGCATAGGAATAAAACATAGTGAGATTATGTAAGGAGTGCATGCAGAAATCTAGAGTGATGGTAGCAACCTGTGGATAGACCCAAAACCAATAATAGCAGGCAGATAATGGCTTCCGTTAAAAAATACAGATAATGGCTTCTTTACTGTTTGTTTCCCACCCAACATGAAACTCATAGTAGACACCGGAGATTAACCAGATAGTAGATAGATACTATTGATAGCGGCCCCGATATGTACCCCACAACCATTTAAAAACTCAAGTTTGACCATTAGTTTGGAGCTGACTCAGCATCTAATCGGTGAACAAGACGATAAAGTAGCATGTAATATTAAGCGATGCATAACGTATGCAGACACGAAAGAGTGCGACCTCTCTTGCGGACCCATGTAGTCCTCGAGGTCATCTGCTCGGTTGATGATGGTAGTGCAGTTTTCATGACTGCCAGCGGTGGGGAAGAAGATCTGAGGTGGCGAAAGACAGTCTGGAGGCCGGATCCCTGCTGTGCTGGACCCTTCTGTCGTTGGAGTAGCTGAGCTGGGGTAGACGACGGCGCAGCAGGAGCGGGACAAACCACGCAAGGTTTTCTTTGACAACTATCTGTAAGAGAAGTAATTCTGTAAGGGCTCGTTTGAATTGGAGGATTCCAACAATGCAGGGATAGGAAATAGACAGGAATGGGATAGGAATGCACGTGGAAAACAGAGAATTTAAAAACAGAGGATTTCTGCCAATCTGGGTGTTTGATTCACAACAATTGGAAGATCACAGGATGCAAAGAAGCATGGTGAGATTAAGTCAAACCACAAGAAAATGTACGGTTATAATGCAATTATGCTACTATCTCTTAGTATTGTGCTTCATGAATAGGAATTTGAAAAGGAGGACAAGTGAAAATTAAAATTCCTACGTTTTTTCTTTCAAGGAGACACTAAAGGAACAAATCCGTGTGCTCAGTGGACAATATATATAACATGTAGAGTAAAAAAGAGATGCAACAAGTGTACAACCTCTTTGGCGAAGCCATGTCGATCTCAGCGTGATTGGGTTGGCCGGTGAGGATGCTCCGGCTGACTTGGCTGTCGGAGGAGGGGAAGAAGATCTTAGGCGTCTGGAGATGGAGCCCGAGGTACTGCTCCGCTGTGATGGAGGGTATCGTCGTTGGAGCAGCTCCGGTGAGTTGTGCGACGCCGAGGCTGAAGTAGGACAAGAGAGACAACGAACAATGTTAACCTGAGTGGAATTCTAATAGCATCTCCTATACATGACGTAAAATACATAACCACAAAGTGCTAAATGTAAAATACATCAGTCGCTCATCTCTAAACTTAACAGTGAAACTAAATTTAACTGTCGAAACTGAACTTAACTGTCGAAACTGAACTCAACTGTCAAAACTGAATTTTGCTGTCGAAACTGAACACACTAGCAAGGTGAGGCTACACGTCGGTCGACTGACATTTTCATCTCTGGTCATTCAATTTTGCAGCTGTTAGATACGAAATCAAGGGTCTGGGGTTCATCTTCAACCTCCACCCCCCTGAGCCGGCCAAACAGCAGCCCCCCGCCGCCCCGCCCGCCCCGAAAACACTCCCCACCGTCGGTCCGCCGCCGCCCCGGCCATCCCTCTAGGCCCCCCATGCCGAGTTTTTTCTCCGGCGATCCCCACGCCACCGCCCCGCCAACGCCCCGCCACCAGCGGTGACCACCGCCCCCATCCTAAACCCTAAGATAGATAGTGGGGTACCTCTCCGGGGAGCCCCCCTCCTCGCTGCGGCTGGTTCTTCCTTCACCCCGGCGGCATCGGAGTGAAGTGTAGCTAAATCGAAGCAGCATCGCAAGCAAGAGCAAGAGCGAGAGCAGCAGCGCGAGCAAGAGCAATAGCAAGAGCAAACCAGGCAGGGGACCGAGAGCAAGAGCAGAGCAGCAGCGCGAGCGAGAGCTAAAGCAGTAGCATGTCCTACTGATGTGGACATCACTGCCGAGGGAGCGACGCCGCCGTGGATGGAGCCGCACCGTGTCGGCTCGGGACCGAGCGCCGGCAGCACCGTGAGATCGAATCAAGAAGAAAATGCGGCGATTAGTGTACAACCTCTTTGGTGGCGCCGATTAGGCCGCAGCTTCATCCAGGGAAACGGTGATGATGATGCTCTTCCGGTGGTGCAGGTGAAGACGATGGTGTGGGAATGGAGGTGGCGCAACAGACGAGGGGAACGTCGGGGCAGCTCCTTGGAGGTGGAGGACGGGGTGGCTGAACCGGCGGGACGATGAGATCGACGACGGATCCTCATCCAGTATGGTGGATGAGGGATTTCGAGGTGTTGTTGTGGACGATGTCGTCGGGGAAGAGGCTCCGGCTGGGTGGCGGACGGAGCATGGTGTGGGGTTTCGTCGCGGGTTTTCGCGGCCTCGGTGTACGAATGGGTCTGTGGATGGGATGGCAGTGGGGAACCATGGCTTAGAGACGCGCTTGTCCGAAATGTGGGGTAATTTATGAAAGTAACCCCACCGATTTGAGGCGGTTCTTTCGGTTCTGGGGTACCACGGGCATTTCGCGTGTCGGGATTTCACAGGAGGTGGCAGTTTTCGCTCGCGTTGTAATTTCGGAATAGCAAGGCGCGGGTTGAGATGGAGGGAGTTGTCGGAGCACAACGAGACAAAGATATATCTTAAATATTTCGGGCTAACAAGGTGCGGGTTGAAATTTCCGGACAAGCCTAACGTGTGCTTTACCAAATCAATGGGCCCTACAAATGTCATTCAAAACTTTGAATTCATGTTATGTTCAATTAAAAAATTTCGCTACGTGTATAATGCATGCAACCTACTACTCAATTGAACGTTTTAGTGCATTCCAAACGTATATACTACCGCTTCAATATGAACTAAATTTGAATTCGTTTCTCTATTTGAATAAGATCTACAGTAATGATTGTTGTGAAGTCAAAGCATTTGAATTCGTTTCTCTGTTTTAATAAGATCTACAATCATCATTATTGTCAAGTTAAACCATCGTTTGTGTATTATCTTCACAACACACCACATGATTAATCTCGAGTTACATATGAACTATGTGTACTATATGAACTTGAACTAGATTTTTTGAATCCACTTTATTTTGATTTCAAATCACATTACATTTCTAGCTCTAGCTAGATCTTCATAATCTAAACCATGTCTCATATGTATAATGTGTTTATCACATTATGTATGGTGCCCCGCCCCCTACGCCTACAAGTATTTAGATGTGAGTTGCGAACACCACACATTACCACAAATTCAAATAAAATGTGAGAATGTTCGATATATAGTATTGTTTAGATTGTTCAATATTTAGTTGTAAGCTGCAAATGCCACACATTATCACAAATTCAAATAAAATGTGAGATTGTTTGATGTATAGTATGGTTTAGATTGTTCGGCATTTAGCCGTGAGTTGCAAACACCATGCATTATCACATTATGGTATAACATGTGCACAACACATGCATCACCTCTATATTCATGCATGCAATGTTTAAAACACTATGATCTCCTATTCAAATATATGAATCCGCTTTCATATCAAATTATGATCTTTGTTAGTCTCTTACACCCACACAATCCTCTAACCTTTGTAGCTACCACTAACTTTATCTCGTGCATGCACACGCCCTCCTCACCCTCCCCCTCCCTCGGCACTCTATCCACGAGGCACATTCATTTTTTTCTTTAGGTCGTTCTCCCAGAGTCTCCACAACTCCTTTCCGACACACACCTATCGATAAACCTCTCCAGCGATGCCTGCCTACAACATACAAACACACCTTCAATATCCTCCTTTATGTGTCCTTGCCTCGTGTCTCTCAGACGGTCAGACACACGTGTAAGCTCTCGCCCCTCTTTTCATCACTCTCTCACAACCGCACACTCCTCACCCCATCTAGCTAGTAGTTGGGCCTCCCTCACCACCTCCTAGCTCCATTCTCTCTGTCTATCTGTCTCGCTGGGCCTTATTTGCCTCTAACAAATGGACGTACACCGACCAATCTCTCGCTATACATATAGCTAGCTAGGTCCTTATAACTCGTTTTTACCCACACGTCAACCGATCTACCTCATTAGTTGTGTCTCTCCCTTCCTCCGACAAACAACAATTGATCTACCGATCTAGTTAGGTTTTCTTACCAAACACATGGTTCCCCTTCATCATCCATGGATGCGTCCCGACAGATCTATCACGCACATGCACACACAGAAACACATCCCCACTCTTATTGATAACATTACAGTTCCACCCTCAGTTTGTCTAGTAGGCCTCTCCCACCATCTTCGAGAAGCAACTCCATCACCCATCCAGCACTCTACCCCTCTCCCTCCCTCTCTCTCTCCTCTCTCTCTCCCATCACATTTCCCGTCCTTCAGTTATGTATGGATGTCGACCGATCTCCCTCAAGACATAGCTGGGTCTCTCCTTCTCAACACATGTACAAGTCCTTCTACCTCTATAGTTAGGCCTCTGCCTACCCCTCCCACCACCCCCTCCCCCACCACCCACACACACACCGATACATCGAGCGCTCTAGTCATGTCTCCCTGCCACAGACAAACTTGACATGTGCCCTCTAACGTTTCGGTAGGCCAGTCACCCTATATCTTTGACTTGTACACACAGACAATTTCGATGGCTCTCTTCATCGATCTTGCACCCACCCACTTGATCCTCTCTTCGACTCTATCGATAGCTATGACCCGTCCCTCTCTTCTTGTGGATTGCCCGACCCTCTATGTATGATATGGATAGGCCTCCATTTCACACACATTGCATGCAAAATTTTGTTTGAGATGTCATCGACACATATTCCCACAAATAATTTACGAAACCAACCCCCACCCCACCCCCACCCCAAAACAAAAAACACTCAGAACGCGGTTTGTATCTCTCACACACACCCACATAGGTGTGGGACATGCACGAAGAGAAGAGGTGCATGCACGGCGCACGTACTCCCGTCTCTTTCCCAACCACACCCGTGCGGGTACACTGTGGAGCTCATTTCTGTACGAAAAAGGCAGCCCACGTGGTAATTTGGCACGTGTACTGGTTGTCCACTTGGTGGAGGGAGGATCGTCTACCACAGGTGAACAAACAAATTGTGACTTGACGTGTTATGTTAAAAAAGAGGCAAACCATGTGGGGCCTACCTTAGAGGCAAGGATCTATACACTGGAGTACTTTTGATGTGTCCCGTCAACTTGCAGAACGAGGAGAAGCTTGCTTAGTACGCCGTCTCCCCCGCCCATGGGCGCGGTGGCTCGCAGGATGAGGTGAAGCTTGCTTACTATGCCTTACGCCCGCTCCCTCGCCCATGCGTGCGGTGGCTCGCAGGACGAGGAGAAAAATTTAGTTCCTCCTCCGTTTACTCATCGTCCCTACTACCTTGGTTATAGAGATTATATCATATTGTTTGGAATATATATATCCTTTAGTAGATTTCAATATGAACTACTAGTACATACTCCAAACACTGATGTATATAGACGTATTTTAGAGTGTAGATTCACTCATTTTGCTCCATATGTAGCACTCTCCCTCGCCCCTCGACCCTCGCCTACGTGGTGGACATGCAGGAATTCATTCGGTCTCATATAGCCAAAACGATATATAATGCACTACCATTATCGCTCAACTTCCCGAAGAGGCGAAGAGCCAATCGCAAGGTTAATATTTTGGAGATGTCAAGCGCAAGGTTATAGGAGAACGAGTAGTAGGTGCCGTGTCATTTATAAATAAAGTTTTTTTTCTTTAGTGGCACATACGCAATATGATAGGTTCATATGGAGAGAAAAGGAAACCGCTCCACTATATACATAGTCAGGACGGGCCAGCCTACATGGTTGCTTGCTGGGGTTGCTCTCTTCACACTCTCTCGCACAAAACGACTGTGGCCACATCTCTAACATCCCGGCGGATCACGTCCGCTTGGGGAAGGGGTGGATGCTTAGTGTAGATGCGGTGGCTGTCGCCGACGGTGAAAACCAACTGTCGGCACGTCCCGATCAGGGGTCCCCGCCATTCTCTCTCACAAAGCCGGTGAGATTGCCTTCGTCCCTTGCTCACTGCCGCGACATGGGCAGTTGCCGCCTCTCGCCTCCCTCCTCAAGGTTGAGCTATGTCCCTCAGGTACAACTCCCTATACAGCCGGCTTGCACCACTGCTCCAGCTGCCCACATCACTCCCTGTGGATATTTCTCTACTTCTTTGCCCCGCACATACCTCTACTGGCTTCTACGTACTGTATTTGTGATGAGTTTATGTCTCATCAACTAGTCCCAGTAATCTTATTCTAATCACGCTTGTTCAATTTCTTTGCCACAGGGATGCTCATCTCGATTTTGGTGAAACTGCACAAAATGATCCGATGGTCAAAAGGTTGCAAACTTCGTTTATTAGGAAGCTCAAACGTTACCAGCAAATTGAAGCCTGGTCAGGGTTCACGGTTCAAGGGCTAGGGACTGCATGGATCATTTTTGTCTTTAGCTGCCTCTATTCCAAAATAAGTGTCAACTTTAGTAGTAGTACAACTTTGTACTAAAGTTTGCACAAAGTTGAGAAACTTATTTTAGAACGGAGGGAGTACATATTTGCTATGATCTTCCAATCATTGAGATACAATAGCATGCATGTTAGTCTCCTTTGTATTTGATGAAATGTTGCAACGGGAAACCTTGGACGCAAGATACATGTAACAGAAGCTGGAAGCTTCATAGCATTGTACAAATTTATCTCGCTGATAAATTACAGTACGTACTATACTAGTACTTCCTCTGTTCCTAAATATAAGTCTTTGTAGAGATTTCACCATGAACCACATGCGGATGTATATAGATGCATTTTAAGTTTAGATTCATTCATTTTGTTCAGTATGTAGTGGAATCTCTACAAAGACTTATATCTACTAGTAATAGCTACCCCCCACTACTAGGAATTCTCTATCCTCTCCTTGAGCCACATCATCAAAATTGATGTAGCCGTTAGATAAAGTAAATCAGTCCATAATAGTCGTCTGATCTTGAGGTTGAGAGGCTCCGCACTAAGCCACATGCAAGCCTGCAGAAATACCGTGCCACATGCATGTGAGTGGGTTTTAAATCACATCAACATGTCTGCATGCAAGCATGCACCGGTAGCATGCATGTAAGTGAGCTTTTAAGTCCCATTAACATGTCAAAAAGAAAAATATAATCCCATTATGCAGTAGGAGTTGGCTGATCTTTTTTCCTTACGTGGGATGATCTAAATGATGATGGGAGTTTATTTAGTTTGGCTACCACATTTGTCATGCGGTTATAGAGTTTTTTTTGTTCTATGAAATTGATAATTTTGCGTAGAGAGATATACCGTTGTTCCGCGCCAACGCGCGAGGACTCATCTAGTAATATTTAGGAACGGAGGGAGTACTATGTAAAGAGTTAGGTGTCGCACGGTGATAGTGTGAGGTGGGCCATGTAATCACTGAGCCTGCGTGTTTTCACTGCTCTTGCACGCCTCCACTGTAAGAATGGAGAAAATTGTAATCTAGTAGTAGTAGTATACCTCCTTTCGCCGAAAGCGTGGGACATCCAGCAGTCCTACCACCTCAGTAATAAAGACCAATGAGCCGTCAAATCACATAGACCCAGCAGTAAGTTGGATGGACGAAGCAACCATCATTCTTGCGCCAGTGAGAGGTCGCGTTCGCTCTTCCTGGGCATGAATGCGGCACCGATTCTTTGGAGCGGTGCTGACCATTTCGGGCGGGAAGCGCGCACGGGCAATGGAGGGGCTTTGGGTGGGCCAGGCTGGTCAGGAGCGGGCGTGGCAGCTGTCCGCATGTCCCTACCGGACACGCCCCGAAACGAGAGGATGCACTGACTCTCGCGGCTAAAATCATACACTACACAACATCTCTCTGTAGGAGTAGGTCGATCTGCCGCTCTCTCTAACACACACATGGTGTTAAACACACACACACACACACACACACACCTTGGTCCCGTTGCACCTTCTAACGTGACTTATTACACCTAGACGGAGGGAGTAGTAAGTATACGAGATACGGTGGCACACTGACTTAAGTCGAAACAAGTGGCCAAAATTTGTGTGCATGTTATAATAAGGATTCACTTAAAATAGTACGTGAGCGAACAGAGGGATCAATTGGATAGTGTTCCCGAGCAGTAGCGAGATGTTGAGGTAAGCTACACCGTTGGCACTTTTAATTTTTCTTATTAATTTGTTTGTTTCACCCTCTGACTGGTGGGACCCAACGTACTACATGGAGAGAGGTAAGGTGACTAGGGCTGCATTATTTCTGCACCACTGTGGATAGTCTTACCACCAAAGCCACATGACACGATTATGATTGAAATCCCAATGACTCCCACACACACAAAAAAAACACGACATGCTTGTCCCACGAACGCAGGAATGTATAAAAGGTTATTTCCCTCTCGTTGAACATAACGGGAGGGTTGTGTAGCTGGTTAGCTTGTTCGCTCACTCTCTCGCCCTCTCCCGCTGGAGCCTCATCGCTTGTAGTTGCTCTCTTCACACTCTCTCGCCCTCTCCAGATCTAAACAAGACTTCGTTGGCCTCTCTTTCCCCTCACTGCTGCTCAAAGAGCCGGTAGGATCCATCCATCGGGAAGGGAAGGAGGCTTAACGTTGTAGCCGTCGGCGAGGGATTACCGGCGCAGTTGTTCACTTTCCACCCAGCGGCGATGCGGGAGGGCCTCCGACCCCTTCTTCTTCGCCGTTGTCCCGTCGCCCACCGAACCACGCCCCAAGAACCTTAAGGAATAATTTACTTACTCCACATGCATTGCTCTAGCTGCATGTATACCATGAACCTAGGATGTGGTTCAAAGAGGAAAGGAGTGGGGGAAAGTAGTGGGAAAAGTTGTATATAGCATGAATCTAGGACGTGGTTCAAAGAGGAAATGAAGGGGGAAAGTTGTATAGCATTAATCTAGGACGTGGTTCAAAGAGGAAAGGAATGTGGGAAAGTAGTGGGGAAAGTTGTATCGCATAAATCTAGGACGTGGTTCAAAGAGGAAAGGAAGGGGCGAAAGTACTAGTTCAAAAAGGAAAGGAAGGGACAAGGCTGTAGAGTTTGAGCAGGACTAGATTTGCTACGCTCACATAGGGAAAGGCGTCTAAAGATAACAAAACTGGGACCAACACAAATATGCTCCTTGGTTGCTTGTTCTTTGTTGCAGCAGACTGTGCATGACCACAGTACATCGGTAGATGCACATGGTGCTGGTGCGTCCATTGTCCCGTGCAACTCATTAGTTGTTGTTAATCTAAGGCCCTGTTTGGTTAAAACTCCCTAGTCCCTGCCTGCTGGGTTCCAGGGACTAAACATGGACTAGAGGTTATTAAATGACATGCTAAAAGACCATGTTACCCCTAGTAATGAACTAATAGAGACAAGGTGCGATGCATGGCAGGGGCAACTGTTGGAAAAAGTCCCAAAAAGACTCCCTCGGGGTCTTCTTTCTTTAGTCCCAAATGCCCACTTTTAGTCCCTAAAAGTCCCTCCTCTTTGGTTTAGATGGGACGGACACGGAGTTTTTTTAGTCCCTACACCAAAATGTCCCTGTAAACAAACACCCTCTAATAATGCCGCTGGAAAATTGATGCAATGCCACAGTTAAAAGCAAATTACATGTTTAACGAATTTTATTGTTAATATAATCTCTATGTTAATATTAATCAATGCCACCATTTGAGAAATGCTACTGTCTTGCTTTCTTTCCCATTTAGATAAGGTAGATGCTTCTTTTTGTTGGCTTCTGTGTCATCCACCGTTATTGACCACTAATTGTTTCCTTCGCACCTCTATGTAAATAGGGTTATCTACTTCACCTCGTTGCCATCATGACCTTTTGTTGCACTGCAAAAAAACACTTTTGTTTTAAGAGTATTTTGTGCAGTTCAACCAAAATGTCACACCGACAACGTTGCTTGATTACTTGATCTTAGTGGAACTACACAAGAGGAGATCTTACTTCCTATCTGTTAAGGCGAATTTGGTTCAGATCTTCTTCTTGTGAGTTGTTTGAATTCCGCATCATGAGAGGTCAGTACTAGCCTTCTTTCACATGATTCTACAGTGTGCTTTCATATGTTGTGCTACTTGTACGATAATGTTGCTTGATTTTAGTGAACTGCACAAATAGAGACAAGACTTCCAATCTGTATGTGCACCGTAATATCCCATTGAGGTAAGATAAGGATATTTCACAACTGCTGGCCTGTAGTTTGCCACTTTCATCAGAAAATTAAGTTTAGTATTATACTTGTGCTCCCTAATTGACATGCCAAATCTTTCATTGAAGGCGAAGCTTGTTTGTTATTGAACCAAGTGATGAAGGGGAAGAATAAGGGGAAGAAAAACAAAAATCAACTCTCGGTGCTGTAATGAAGCACTGGAACTGTGATGACACAAGTAATGATATAGTTTTCCATCTTAATTTATTGCTATGGCTGGAATGAGCAATTGTTTGCCACTGATTTGACGCCACTCTTAATGTAATATGTAATTATCTCTACTTGTGCAAACAGGGATCTTCTTTGAAGATACCATATATTTTAGTGGAACTGCACAAGAAGATGTTGGAAACATTAAACTAATCGAGGAGTATATAGTAAGCATGGCCACCACTGTAGATTGCGACAGATGGTTCCGGAGAATTGCTTCATCTGTATGCTCTACACAATAAGCCTCCTGACAAAGGTTGGTACTCACCCACTGATTTCATCCATATGATTGAGCTTTGTCATCTCTATTGGTGTTGTGCTACTGTTTAGATACTGTCATGAAAAAGTGGTATTGTCCTTGAGAAGAGCTTCATCTGTGTTGTTTTAAATATTTCCTTTCCTTTTTTTTCGAGCAAACAGTGATGCTAGCATTTAGTAGTCCTCTTGTCTTTGCACAACAGGATCATCTTCCTCTGAAGAAGAATATGGAGTATGTGAAGTGACTAGTTCCGATTATGCCAGGATGACGAAGCCCTGTCTATCTTATCATCAGAAGGAGCAGTTGAAAGATGGTTACATTACTCCCCACAAGACCAAACTAACTTCAGCTCAGAAGGACTGACAAAATCTCCATTTTTTTGCTGTGATGCACGAGTACAATGTTGTTCTAGGATTCTTTCTGGTGAGTTCCATTTTTCTAAAAGTGTGCTCTACATGGACCGTGTATGTGCATGTTGAAACTGTCAATTCATAGTACAGTTTGCTCTATACTAATCACTTTTTTGTATTTCTGCAAACAGGGGTGCTCAGCTTGATTTCAATGGGAACTGCACAAAATGTTCATGAATACATCGAATCATTCATTTCCACCACAAGAAAGGAGGTGCCGATAAGTTCAAGGCGTTGCAACATATAAGGGCGAAATCATACAAGCTACGTGCGAATTTGGTTGATTTTGGTGGAACTGCACAAAAAGAACAACTGGTTTATTTAGCACGAGGTGCCATGTCAATGTCCGAACTGATGGCAAACCCTGCCCATTCCACAATCGTAGGCATTTGATATTTTGGAATGGGACAACCTTCTCAAATTTTGCTCATTGATTTTAGCAAGACATGCGTTTGATATTTTCGAATGGGACGCCCTTGCTGTCAGCAGCGTCGATCAATTTTTTCTTTAGTCTTTAGTTGTGAAGTAAATATTGGCTCTGACATGTGAGTCGCTGAGATGCATAATCACCGATTGTTTTGAATGTTCTCTATGAATTGCCAGGCCTGTGTGTTAGATTGCAATGTACAGAAACGCTAAAAACCTGCTCAAACTCTTTGTACTCCTTCTGTTCCTTTTTACTTCGCACATTGTGAAAGTGCATACTTTTTTGTATAAGATTGGTCAAAGTAGAGATACTTTGACTGCAGACAAAACTTGTATGCAGACTAGAAAGGACCGGAGGGAGTACATGTGAAACTGCTGCAAACGAGGTGATCACCCTGGGAATAATGCTAGTACATATTATTTTGCATGTTCATCCAATGCCAGTGATATAGGAATTCGAACTAATCGAAATAAATTCATTCATACACGGTCGGATTTCATATAAACATGCCAGATTTCATTACATTTCATACATTCTTCAACTAAAAAGGGGTGCGCTGGAGGTATAATTAATTAACCGTAGCTACCCACCTGTGTCCCGCTAAGCCGAACAGAAGCTTCAGTGACTTAACTGCAGGTGCAGTTGCGTAACTGACATGTGGCCTATTGGGCCCACGTGTGAGTCAGCCATCTGCACCAGCAGTTAAATAGAAGCAGCGTTATTCTCCAGCAGAACTCCCCGACTCCACGTCGCCGCCAAGAAGCTAACCGGCCGTCAATGGTCAACCCGCCTAGCTTAGCTTCAATAGGAGGGTAGCAGCGGTGGCCTTACTTGGACCCGAGTGGCGGCGACCTACTATGTTCTACTCTTCCTCGTTTTCTGTGTGGCGCGGCCTCGTTGGCAGCGGGGCGGGGCCTCGGCGGAGCTGAAGATGTCCTCTGTCTCATTGCCGGCGGGCGGCACCTCAATGGAGCGGTGGAAATCCTCCCCCACGTTGTCGGCAGGGTGGGGCCTTGGCTGAGCCAGCGATGTCCTCTGCCTCGTTGTTGGCGGGGCGGGGCCTCGACGGAGCCGGTGGTGTCCTTTGCCTCGTTGTTGGCGCCGTGGGGCCTCGGCGGAGCAGGGCCTCGTCGATGCCAGCGGAGCAGGGACTTGTCGGAGCCGGCATTGTCCTCTACCTCGTCCTCGGTCTCGCCAAACAGCACCTCACCCGCTTCATCGCCCTCTTTGCTAACCTCTTTGTAGGCGGCCGCAGCCTCCGCCACCCGCATGCGGTCCCACCAGTGCTCAAGGCGGCCCTTGCGGGCGGAGCGGTACGAGTCGAGCAGTGCCTCCTGCTCCGCGGCGATCTGCTCCTCCGCCTGCAGGTGCTCCTGGAGGAGATGGTGGTTGTAGGCGGCGGCGGCCTGCGCCTCCCGGAACTGCTCCTGACGCATCTGCCTCACATTGTCCATATATTGGGCACGGGCCTCGCCGATGGTCATGGTGCAATGCACCGGCGAGGATGGCGCGGAGGAGGGGGTTGGCGCTGGATCGTCGACTACCATGTTCTCCATTGGGACGTCGTCGTCCTCCGGCTGCCTGCCGGCCAGCCGATCGATAGCAATGGCTGCCATCTCCTTGTGGTCCGTCGTCCGCCCGTCCCGAAGAGCGCTGGAGCACGAGGAAGCCATAGTGGGCAGTAGTGGTGTGGACAGGAGAAAGGGAACGGATGCGGATGACTGTGGCTATGGCCGGCACAGCATTTTATATAGCAATGGTGGGCGGGCGGAGGGACGGACGTGTGGTGCCGGAGTAGCCGCCTCGACAACCGCGTATCATTAATGTGGGCGGCAGATGGATGGACGGACGGCACTTGTGTCGTTTGAAGGCGGAGCAATCGCCTGCACCGGGAAGCAGGGCGGGCGGCGCTGACTGTTTCGGGCGGAAAGCGCGCGCGGGCGAGGAGATGACTTTACTTGGAGAGGATGACAATGGGGACCCACCAGGTCCATAGCCTCACGTACGCAAGTGCCTCCTTATTATATATATATATATTTATATATATATATATATATATATATACGCAAGTGCCTCCTTATTATATATAACTATACTCCCTCCGTCTAGGTGAATAAGTCGTATTAGAAGGTGCATCACGACCTAGGTGCAAGAAGATTGGTGGAAAAGAAGAATATTTCTCTCTTCTAAACACAACATTTAATCACAGCAGTTAAGAGGATGCCTTATTAGCTACCCATGCAGGCCATCGTAATTCATAGCATGCAAAGTGCTTTTATTTCTTGCCTAATAACCGCATGGACGTGCTGCATGCATTGGTCCTTGCCCGAGCAAAAAAAGGGAGGAAAGGGGTTTCCACGGGAGACAACGAGGCAGAGGTGGAAGCGCTCGCTGGAGTTATTTATTTTGCTTCCCCCTGGTTTCCTGACATCACGGTCCCACACCATTGTCAACCTATGTAGTACTAGTCAATAAACGAGAGAATTGCACAAGAAGCGGCCGACAGCTGGGACCAAGCAGCTCGAGCAGTATTTGTGTTTTTGAGGTGTGAGCACTGCAGAGTTTTTCGATGTTTAGCCCAGATATTAATTTTTCTCCTCTGAACAACAACGAAAACATCGCTGCAGGTATTAACTGGGCGGGCTGTGGCCCGTCTAGCCCAGGCCAGATATCTAGCCCAGATATTAATTTTTTTCAAGCTGAAAATGGCTAGCCAGCTATACTTTTTTTAGGAATACCCAAGCAAGGTCAAGTTGTTATTCTCCACCCCGCTGGGCTGCAAATCTTTCCTAGGAGGGATGCATTAGGCTTAACAAGAAAATGGGCTTTAAGAAATAATAAATGGGATGTAATTATAAAAATTGGGCAGTAACTATAAAAAAATGCACCAAACACGTGATTACTTTATAAAATATTATTTTTGGATATTGAAAATTCTAATTTCATTAATTGTTGCGAGCGCAATGTTTTGTTGGATTTTTATGTAATATAAATTTATATTGAAACTGTATTTAATCCGACTAGAAATTTCGGGATAAACATATTTCGGATCCCATCAAAATGTGGGAAATTTTATTGAATTCTGTTTTGAACGGTTGGTTGAAATGGGATGTACTTTTAACAAACTGTAAATGGGATGTAGTAAATTCCATTAGAATTCAAAAATGGGCTACACATTCTTACAAATCTCAAATGGGCTATAAGTTCTCTGCCACACACTCCTGGCCTTACTAAGTTGACGCGGCCCCTAAAAAACAGAGTTGATGCGTATGCAAGGCTTTGTCAACTTATAGTCAACACACGGTTCTAGCAGCAGTGGCCATTGGATGTCCATCCAACGGATGCCGTCTTCTTCTTCAATCTCGGATATTCTAGCTTCACCCGCCCAAAAAATGATTCCTCCCCATCCGGGGTGCACCATTTCGGAAGCTGACCTGTGGGCCTACTATGTTGACATACCAAGGGCTTTGTCAACTTAGTCAATATAAACGATTCTAGCTGCAGTGACCATACGATGTCCATCCAACGGCCGTAGTGCTTCTTCAACCTCTGGTCTTCTTGCTCCAGCCGCCTAAAGCAGCACCGGTCATGTCACCTGCTCCTGCCTCCCGTGGCCGGCTGTGCTGCCATGGAGGCCTCACCGCCCCCTACTATTCCCACCGCTGGCCTGGCCCTGCGGTGACGGCAGCCTCACAACGCAGCCGAACGAGTGAACCCTCATACTCCTCTCCGCGTGGGCATCCATTGCCGCGTCTTCACCGGCTCCGCGTCGTCCCCTTCCTAGGCCTCGCCGTTGTCCACCGCCCTGGTGCTCTCGGCGCGGCATGGTCAACGTGGAAGGAACGACTTCCATCGGACATGGACTGTACGTGGAGGGGCTGACAGTTGGGTCCACGACGGCAGCAAGGAAGTGCGTCCTTATTACGCAAAAAATAATGATTCCTCCACCTGACAGCAGGGACCAACCATACGGTCCACCAGTATTTTGCAAAAAAAATCGTTTCCCCCTGACTGCTGGGACCCATCGGACGGGCCACTGTATTTCGCGAAAAAAACATTCCCCCAGCTGTCAGCTCGGACCCACCGGAAGTGCCTCCTTATTACACACAAAAAATGAATACTCCCCCGGCTAGCTGGGACCCACCTTGCTGGGAGGCTGACTTGTGGGCCTACTAAGTTGAGGGGGACGAAGGGCTTTGTCAACTTAGTCAATATGAACGATTCTATCTCCAGTGATCGTACG
Organism: Triticum aestivum; assembly: GCF_018294505.1. NCBI lineage: Eukaryota > Viridiplantae > Streptophyta > Magnoliopsida > Poales > Poaceae > Triticum > Triticum aestivum. The sequence goes on along the minus strand of NC_057809.1, from coordinate 484,688,757 downwards.
ATGTCCATCCAACGGCCGTAGTGCTTCTTCAACCTCTGGTCTTCTTGCTCCAGCCGCCCAAAGCAGCGCCGGTCGTGCCGCATGCTCCTGCCTCCCGTGGTCGGCTGTGCTGCCGCAGAGGCCTCACTGCCCCTACTATTCCCACCGCTGGCCAGGCCCTGTGGCGATGGCAGCCTCACACCGCAGCCGAACCAGTGAACCCTCATAGTCCTCTCCGTGTGGGCTTCCACTGTCGCATCGTCCCCTTCCTAGACCTTGCCGTCGTCCACCGCCATGGTGCTCTCCGTGCGGTGTGGTCAACGTGGTTAAGGAACAACTTCCATCGGAAGAGTACTGTACATGGAGAGGCTAACAGCTGGGTCCACGGCCATAGCACGGTTCTTTTTGTGATTTGCCAACTAAGTCGCTTTGTCAGGCCTGTTGGGCTGCAAATCTTTCAAGACGAGGAGAGCTTTCATTCGGCTGGCCGAGAAAATGGCCCATCAGTAATGAGAAAATGGGTTGTACATTTTTTTAAACACATCAAACCGGCAATTAGTTTCAAATATCTTTTTTTTTCATTTCAAGATTTTAAGTTACATTAATTTTTATGCGTGGAGAATTTGTTGGATTTTATATTGATATACATTTATTTTTAAGATCAGTTTGAATGTGAGTCGAAATTTTGGGATTAAAAACAGTTCGGACCGCACCGAAATATGCAAAATTTCGTATAATTTTTAACCGTTGCCACAATATGGGTTGTAATGCTAACAAAAAGAATATGGGCTCCCAAAAAAACCTTAAGAATTAGCAAATGGGCTGTAAATTATTAGAAATAATGGCAGATGGGATGTATGTTGTTTTCCATGGATTTGAGGCTTTCCTAAGAAAAGGTTGACGCACAAGCACTGACTGTTGGATGTCCATCCAACGGCCGTCGTGCTTCTTCAAGCTCTGCTCTTCCTGCTCTAGCCGCTCAAACAAGCGCCGGCAGGACTGCCTGCTCCCTCCTCCTCGCGGCCGGCTATGCTGCCACGCAGGCCTCACCACCCGACCGTAGTCCCATCGCTGGCCTAGCCATCCCTCTACTCACCCACACCTGATGTTATTCTCCGGCGACGGCAGACGAACCAGTAAACCCTCGTACAGTCGTACTCTCCTCTGCATGGGAAACAACTGCCGAGTCTTCCCTGCCTCCGTGTCGTCCCCTTCCTAGGCCTCATCCTCGTCCACCGCCCTGGTACTCTCGGTGTGGCGTGGTCAACGTGGTCAAGGAACGACTTCCATCGGACGTGGACTGTACGTGGACAGGCTGACAGCTGGGTCCACGGCCGCAGCAAGGAAGTGCCTCCTTATTACGCGGAAAATAATGATTCCTACACCTGACAGCTGGGACCCACCAGACGAGCCACTGTATTCCACGAAAAAAACGTTTCCCCCTGACTGCTGGGACCCACCAGCTACATCTTCGCACGCAAGGAAGTGCGTCCGGGCAAAAAAACGATTCACCCCCTGACTGCTGGGACCCACCAGCTACATCTTCGCAGGCAAGGAAGTGCCTGACAGTTGGGACCCACCTGGTCGAAGCGTACGTAGCGTCGTCATTCTGGTCGCGAACGTGTACGTACATACTAGTCGATGTAGAGGCGTGCACGTGTCATAGTAGAGGCACGCACGTAGAATGTACACGTACGTACAGCGGCCAGGGTGCAAGAAAGAAAATACGGCCACATATGTGTACATACAGGCAGGGTCTCGAACGCCTACTCGCGCATACGTACGGCCAGGGCTCGTGTACATTGCTGGGTCGGAACGGAGAAACAACGTCGTCGTCGTGTTCATGGGGAGGCAACGGAATGCATCATGTTCATGGGGAGGCAACGGAACACGTGGGAGCCAACCGGCTGGGTCGGAACGGAATGCATGGATGTGTTCATCGGGAGGGCTTGGACGGAACAAGCGATGGAAACGAGGCCTGGCGTACCGCACAACGGAGGAAACGGACCTCCTACATTCGAAACGGGGTCCTATTGATCAGGAGGGGTATGGCGTACCGCAAAACGGAGGAAACGGACCTCCTACGGTCGAAACGGGGTCCTGTTGATCGGGAGGGGTGTGGCGTACCGCAAAACGGACGAAACGGACCTCATACGGTCGAAACGGGGGTCCTGTTCATCGGGAGGAGTGTGGCATACCGCAAAACGGGACTCCACGGGATACTGTTCATCTCCACCATCGACCCCCTCCAGCCTCCACGAGCTACTGTTCATCCACCATCGACCTCCTCCAGCCTCCACCTGCGACTGTTCATCCACGGGCTCCTGTTCAACCAGCCTCCACCACGCGCTACTCCACCGGCTACTGTTCAACCAGCCCTCTCCACGGGCTCCTGTTCAACCACCCCTCCACGGGCTACTGTTCATCCTGCCCTCCACCGTCTACTGTTCATCCTGCCCTCCACGGGGTGGTCCTATTCATTCAGCCCTCCACGGGGTCCTGTTCATCCAGCCCC